>NC_136812.1:35534582-35842082 GCF_951216825.1 Electrona antarctica
TATGTGATTCTTTACTTGTTTCTATGAGACATGGCAACAGCGAGCTGTCTGGCTTTCTCGTTGAGATTATAAAGGGTCATATATCGCTCATTTCTAAACCTTTTTTAAAAATTAAAACATCTCCATAATCACTGGGAAGTTTGCTTTCATACGCTGTATCACACCCGACTCAATTCTTCTTCAATAAAATGCTACGAGCGAAGACCATAACATTGGGGCCGCAGCAATACGCATGGCGCACGTATGGCATTTCAACTCATTCCTTCGTCGTGACTCGAATGAAATAAAATAAAATAAACGTTATTTTACTGGTGTTTTTCAATAGAAACAAATAAAGAGCGTGTGTGCAACAGTCAGTGCATATACGTGCATGCACTATAGGCTATATTTCCTCCTTGTCGGGATGGTGAGCTGAGCTCTTCACAGCCCGTTTGTCTTTCATATTATTCTTATAATATTTGATATTATAAACACTCATGGTTCTCTCATTTCTCAGCCGTTTTTTAAAATGTAAAAATCCCCACATTCCTTAGGAATCTTGCTTTCATTCGCTGTATGGTATATGGTTCTATTTTTATCGAATTAAACAATATCAAACGAACTTGTATGTTCGGGTGTTAGACGATTCTGGGAACATTACGCATGGATTGCCAATTTGCCAGCCAATGCTGCGTATCTACTCGCAGTTCCATTCCGATCTGAAAGGTATAGGTAGGTGCCATTTCAAAGGCTTAGTTATTCATTTATGAATCAAATGAACTAGAATAAAGATTTTTACAGCTGTTTTTCATGCTTAGAACAGAAACAAATGAAGTGATGATGTGCGTATATGTCCCTCACCTTAGCATATGGCTGCGCCGCTGTAATGACTTTCCAATGAACACTGCAAGTTACTTAACAAAATAGAGACATAGGCCTACAAGCTATGCACATCATGGCTGTGACAGCTTGTGGATCTGTTCTTTTGAGGCATAAAGGTGACAGCATGCAGTGCAATATGAATAATTAACCCAAATGTGACAAAGTCATGTCATGTCTATGGTGCCAGTCTGCAGAAATGTAATACCACTTGCCGAAAAGGGCGCATTCCATGAGGACATCAGCTGGTGTCGTAAAGAGAATAGTACGGACATGTTCATTGGGTAAGCCTCAAAACTCCCTGAAACACTCCCATGACTAATTCAAGGCCGTTTTGCTCACACCACGGGGTGTCGAAAGCGCGTCTTACCTGGCCCATAATTGTAATATGACATTGCACACGCCCCCACGTCTTAAAAACTGTAAAATGATATGTAATTAGATTCCACTTGCTTAATAGGGCCCTAAATATCTTTTCTGAAAATAGCCACGTGTCCCGAGACATGAACCGGATGTAAACAAACGCTTGTCTTTTCTTTCACAAGGAATTTCTTTTTTTGTAAACACTATCATCGGTTCTTTAGTTAAGGGGCATTGAATAAAGCTTGTTTTGACTAAAACGCAATATGGACAAAGAATCCGAGAAATGCATTTTTGTAAATCTGTTTACATTGAGGCCGATGGATAAACCAACACGGGCTCTTGTGACCTGGTGCGAGATTGTCCCGGTGGCAAAAGAACAGTTTCAGGTGCATTTAAGCGCACAGGGAGAGCTCAATCGGTGGCTAAACAGCAACTGCAGCACCGTGTGTGTGATATCTTTCTCACGGCCAGCTGTTAATGACATTGTCAATATTTCCGTGACGGTCTCATCATGGCCTGATTGTGTCAGCTTCCTTTTGGGCTGACACAGGAAACCCTCGCAACCGTGTCGGCCTTTGCTGTGCCGTGGTGTGTCACGCAACCAGTGGCGTGCACAGATAGACACTAGGGGGTGCTAGAGCACCCCCTGCCCTTTTGGCAATGTGCCCTTTTGAAAAAAATAATGAAAAAAAAACTTTTTTTTTTCTTTTTTTTGATTTTTCAAAAATAGCAGACCTACAAGTTCATAGCGCGCCACTCGGTGGCGCGCTATGAGCTTGTAGATCTGCTATTTTTCAATAGCTAAAGCATAACATAATGCTAACACCAAAAGGGGTTCCCGCCCAAAATAGATTAAGGCAACCGGCCGGTTCCACGCGCTGCACAAGGTGCCCTTTTTTAACTTGAGCACCTGCCCCTCTAAATGTCTGTGCACGCCACTGCACGCAACATATCGTAGATAGACTCATTACCGGAGAAGGTGGGCAGGCTCGGGAAAACCTGGTGGCAAGGCTAACCCTGTGTGACAGCGGACACATTGGAATTTAGAAAGCAGGCTATGGTTATCAATCATGCAAAGTTCCACTCGGTGCAGTGTGGGGGGCAGTGATGTGTCAGAGTTTCCTGGTTATGAGAGGTGACAATCTTGTTTTTATTTTGTTTATGGAGCGTAGCTGACTTTAAACATGGCTCGCGCGTGCGTGCGCGTGTGCGTGTGCGTGTGCGTGCGTGCGTGCGTGCGTGCGTGCGTGCGTGCGTGCGTGCGTGCGTGCATGCATGCGTGCGTGCCAGCACTTAATTGCCAGCAGTTCAATTTAGCAGAGTGTCATAGAGGTGATAAGTCCTTGAGTTACATCATTTTCTGACACACTGTTTTAACCATCCTTCCTTCTTCGTGAGTACATTACATAATGCAACTCATAAAACATGGTACTTTTACGGCATGGCTTTGCAGGAGGCTAGCTGTCTATATAGAGATCAAGAGATTCGTTGGATTCGTTGTGTCTGGACTCAAGAGAACCGCTGGACCAATTGGCACCAAAGTCCGTGTGCGCTCTGCCATTAGGCCAAAGAAGTACCTCTGCTATTTGTTTTCTCACATGTGTTTACTTTTTGAAATATTTAACTATAATGTTATAATGGAAGTAAAAGGGGCTCTTTTCAGGCTTTCACCAAATATGGAGTAATTCATAGATGTCATAGACGACTGAGGTCATGTCACAGCAGGCTGATCACATGTCCAAGATCCACGTTGGAGCCACGCTCATTCCATGTGGATAATAACATGGCTAAGAAGCAACGTTGATGTGATTGTAAAGAGTGCTGACAAAGGACAGGTGGTGGTTGTTTGGGGAAGAACTTGGTATGTCCAAGAAGCCTATAGGAATTGTGGTTAAGAGGACACCATTTTCCAAATTGGGCCCATCCACACCCACTCCAGCCCATCCATCACACACCCACCCTTAGCTGTAATGCCAACATTGGCAATTAACATTGGAAAAACAGCTCTTGGCCATTAGCCTTGTAGTCTTTTAATACAATGACATGTTCCTGAGTCAGGATCTACCATATGGGCACTTTGGGCACATGCACAGGGGCCCTTGGGCATCATCATTTTAGCTCCATGGAAATTTCCCCAGTTTGTTATTGGCTGGGTTTCCCGAACGCATTTAGTGTAAGACTTGTAGTGCCGCACATGCTCAGATGCCCTCTAAGCCTGTGAACATAGACATTCCGTGGATAGATGTGCCACGCAATGGTAGGCCTCAGGCCTCAGGTCTACCATTCTGACATTTTATTTAATAATATTTGGACTGCTGGACAGCTGACAGTAGGCTCTCTTTACTCTTAAAAAGAAAATTACACTACACTTACACTAAATGCGTTCGGGAAACCCAGCCCTTATTTATTAAATATGAGTCACAGGTCTGCATGTGCAGGAGGGCCCTTCGAGCTTCAGTGCTCAGGGGCCCTCAGAGGTGCTAATCCAACCCCGTTCCTGACAAACTCATTCATGAGGCTTGTCTTAATCCAATAAATGTATTTAGCATATATAAATACTTATATACTTTATATATTGGCCAGAATAACCGTGGCATGCACTTTAATATCGTTCTATCTCCCATGTATAAAAACAACGCTCCGTTGATCCTATGTGGGTTGCAGTCATTGGTCATTTTAGAATACATATTGCCTTGTAAAATGATGGCATTTTAATGAAATGGACAGGGGTGGGACTTGTGGGAGTCTTTCGATTCGTTCTGTAAGAAATGGATGAGAGAGGGAGCGAAATACATGTGGATAGATTTGATAGGAAATACAGGTGGAGAGATTTGATAGGAAATACAGGTGGAGAGATTTGATAGGAAATACAGGTGGAGAGATTTGATAGGAAATACAGGTGGAGAGATTTGATAGATGTGATATGATGTCCGTCTGGTTTCCAGATGGAGCCATTTGACTGGAAAGAAATTGACAGAGAAAGCATGCAGTTCAACATGTTGTAATTCATTCGTTTTGTCTGTTCGTACTGTCCAAAATAATTTCTTTTTAGAAATAATGCTTTTTCCTGGCTTTTGTTGGATGCTATTTTCCCTTGTCTTTTGTACTACTAAATATCCCAGGTGGCTGCAGACTACAGAGCCTGCCTTTGATTGGAATGACCTATTTAACTAATCCCTTTAATTTGTTGACAGGGGTCTGTTCACCGAATATCTTTGCCAAAAATAGCCGATTGCAACGAATTGTGCTATTTTTTACAGAATGTTCGCCTATTACGACATGGCCAGAATATGGATGGATGGATTCAAGTGGTTAAATAACCATTTTTTCCACTCTCACCCATTTAACACGTCTGGTTTACTTCTCACTTTATGCCCTCTCTCGTACCGCCCACAACACCCCCACAAGCCATAAGGGTTTCCAGGAGCTATCACAGATACCGCTGGTCTCTTACTGTTCTTCCTCCCGCTTGCCAGGCCAGCTGTCAGGGAACACCTGATGCACATGCACTGTTCATTTAAAAGCCCCCCCTCCCACCTCCAACTTCAGCTAGCTCCTGGTGTCCTGCCACTTCTCTTCGTTGACATGTGATAGGCTTTGGCGCAGCTAGCCAACGGGGAGACGATCTGTTCTGCTGTTTGAATATTTCAGAAGCCTTGGCATTTCTTCCAGTAATGAGCCTTGGCCAGTGCGAGAAGACACAGAGCGGAAGACTTTGTGCCATCAATCCATACGCCACGGTGTGAAGTGAAGACACCCGACCAAGAATAGGTTGTGTCTCCGTCCGGCAGTGCATTTGTGTCAGAGGGATTTCCTTCCTGTGACTGATGATTGGTCCAAAACATTCTGCAATGGAGACCAGTGACCAGGGGGGGAAGGAGGACAGAAATCACAGTATGATCGGGCCGGCCTTGACACATTATCACTAAGGTCTACTTTAGTCTCTGAGGATTATATATAGGCTGACAAAAATAAATGAGCATTATTAATAGCAATGAAGCACTGAATGTCACCACTTAAATGTGGTGCACATAAGGGCAGGATGATCTGTGTCATTGAACCTACAGTACAGTACCTACAGTCCTTCACATACAGTATGATTGTTAAACAAGAGTGACAAGTGATACAAGCCAAATATTGTACAATACAAGCACATACAAGGAACATGCCTGGGTGTGGGTTTCAACACAAGTGTTTTAAAAAGTGACTGCATACAGGACACTTGGATTAAACACTGAGAGCTGTATTAGAGTTGGAGTTAACAGCGGGACCCTATTTTCTAAAATTCATCAAGTATTCTCTTCGTTTTTGGATTCTAAATTCACCGTGAAGGAATGCAAAACACAAATTCTATATTAATTCAAGGCTACATACTGCATTTTTGATAGATTTGTTTAGGGGTTCTTGCATCATTGCATGTGAAAAACATATGCAGCATAATTATGAATATAGCACCAGGTATATAAAATCACATTTTTGTCTGCATGGTTAAAATGGCATGGTTAAAGAAAATAATGTATAAAGCAGGTATGAGTCACCATCTATTATACATTTGAAAAGACGTGCCCAAGCCCAGGAAAGGAACATAAAGTCACCAGCTACTACGTCACTGACACGCTGCAACACGCTGCAACACACACTGCAACAACACACTAACACGACACAGCCTTACCCTCCGCGTCGATCCACGGCTATCTCCTCATGTCGCGCCGCACGGCCACACTCAACAACACCCGCGTAAAAACTGTCATTGCACTGACACTACAGCCGCCTCCCGTCCAGACTCACAAACAATATCAATATCAATAATAAACACAAACACGCCACAAGCACCGACACCCCCGCCTAATTTGTTGCCAGGTCTATGAAAACAAGCCCAGAAAAAATGCCATTCAACACGCTACTTACAACTCGCTTACAATTCGCGGACCTGGCAACACTGCATCCTGTTTTCCCATTGGCTACGTTTGCTACAACACGCATTTGCACTGCATCTTGGGAGCAACACAGCTTAATGTAGGGGTCACCGATTGCTGTGCTACATCCCCCTCATGTTCTCACCACCCCGTTCGGCTACACCACACACACTAACCTACACAACTCTCCACATGCAACACAGGGCCCTTATTGGCTAGCCCCCTCACATGGCGATCCCCACACCCGAAGCGCATATATGGATACGAACAACAACAACAGCAACACCACACGCACACGCGCGCACTGCAACAACAAAAAGCTACGTACAGTGTGTGTGTGTGTGTGTGTGTGCGCGCGCGCGCACGCGGGGGGGGGGGGATTTGGATCGCCGCGCGATGCAGCGCAAATTGCACTACACTACACAGGGCTCGACAGTGCGACTACGTACTCGCATTTGCTACTTCACATATCACCGTGCAAGTTGTACAATTCACCCCCCCCCCCAGCGAGGGAGGAGAGAGAAGAGAGCGAGAGAGAGAGAGTGGCAGTGGCAGCCAGCAGCGATGTAAGATGAGCCTGTGCATTTCACGCTTTTCACCCTATATAACTTCAACGCATAGGCAATCAAGTCAAGCCCATTAATTAATGACTGCTGTGTAGGGCTGACGATTGCGTGATGCTTATATGTACAGGATTCTATAGGTCACCACTTTTGGTGTGACACACACACGGCTCCTGTCTCTGTTTACAATGCGTTGTCAAGATTTTGGAGAAGACTGATAGTTCCTCCTTTAGTAATTACGCTGTGGAAGTATTCACAATAGACTACTTTTGGATTTATTGGGATTGCCAATTTGGGGAAAGGAGGAGGAGGAGGTGATCAAGCTCCACAAGACCACATTGGTGGCTCAAGGCTGCATTTATTTCCCTTTCTTTCCCTCTCGACGGTGCATGGGATGATGTGACCCCCTCCAGCAGGCTAGGGAGCCCCGCTCAGGTTAGCGGAAAATGACCGCGGGGTGCGGGTTGCCAGGTTTTTTTATAAGTAAAGTATTCAAAACAAAACACATTAAATTCCAAAACATATATATATAATAATATATTTGAATTCACGTCATATTTTGCGGAATTTTCACCTACTTTCTCTGTTCATTGTCAATGGCAAATATTGACACATGTGGGGACTAAAGCTGTATATAGGATAGGAGGGCCCTCACACACATGATTTCATAACTTTTCATCGTGCTCCTAAAATAACTTGCGTGCTACTTGGAAAAATGCTAAGCGTCGAGCCCTGCTCACACACACTACAACACGCTTAAAACTCGCGGACCTGCCAACACTGCATCCTTTTCTCCCATTGGCTATGTTGATAATTTGTTGCCACGTCTATGAAAACAAGCACAGAAATAATCTACACCTGGCGTGGAACAAACGGGACGAACCAAGGCGCATATATGGATAACAACAACACCAACAACACTACACGCACACGCGCGCACGCGCTGCAACACAAAACAGCTGCATACAACGCGTGTCACTGTGGACTTCTGTACCTGTGGACTTCTGTATCGCAACGCGGGGCAACGCAACTCTGGGATGAGCGGGCCGAAGGCCCGCGAAATTCTAGTATTGTACATATGTCAACTGTATATGTATAGTATACTGATGGAGTTATAGTGCCACAGAGATGTGAATCGATGTGAATGTGTTTTTTTGTTTATATTGTATTTAAATTGCTTTATTCAAATACACATTTCAATCAATCAGTCAACTGCTGTATGACTATGAACTAATTAGGACTTCCCTGCTCGACTTGACTTCTACTTGACTTAAAATTATGTTCATCTGAATGCAACAGGGTAGGAAAACATTTCACTGTCTGACAGCATTTGCAAAATGGGACCAAATGAGCACATTCCAGAGCCCTGTAGCCTATCTGTTTTGAGTGTTTTGAACTTGGCTTCTTCATCATGACAAATGTATTGTCATGTCACTTGAATGAACACTCCCAGTCAAATTTGAAGTATCTGCACATTTCTGGCTGTGGTATAGGTTACACATGAGTTAGCAGGGTATAAGGAAGTGGAAAATGGAAGAAAACATTGTGTGAGCCTGCTGATCTGTAAAGTGTTAAATCATATTAAATCAATCACAATTGTTATTGAATGAAAGCATGCTGAAAATAGTTTATGTACAAGCTCACAACGCTTTGTGTTGCGAGGTGTTGTGATATTGTACATCAGCTATTTTCTGCATTACTAAATGTAATGCCTCAACTCCTACAATTCCAAGTGTTTGTCAGGGTGGGGGTCCCCAGTTCAAATATGATTATTCTGGGGGTTCGTGGCTTGAAAAGGTTGAGAATCACTGAGCTAGACTAGGACTATAGTATTCACTCTAGTGCTGCATATATAATAATAATTATCTTCTAAAACACAAGAGTTGCGACTTTGTAGCAGTATGAGTTGGGCTTTCAGTATGAGTGACTGCAAGAGGTTGCCAGTGGTTGCAAGTTGTAACTCACTGACTTGCGAATAATTGGTGTGGACTGGGCATTAGAGATTAATCGACAATTACGTTTTCGATTAATTCAATATTCAAGAAGTGCATTTATTTTCATAGTTACAAAAAAAAATGTATGATTATATTCAACGCATGTGGTGCAAAAAATATTGAAAAATAGCCTACGGTATATCTACAGTAAAAGCTCACAACACATTGCACTACAACACATCGTGAGCTTGTAGATTGACATCTTCATACTAAATGGTAAATGGTGCATTTATATAGCGCCTTTATCCAAGGCGCTTTACATAGATTGTGCATTACATTCACCCATGCACACACACATTCATACACCGATTGCGGCGGAAGCCATGCAAGGTACCAACCAGCACATCGGGAGCAATTTGGGGTTCAGTGTCTTGCCCAAGGACACTTCGACATGTAGCCAGGAGGAGCCGGGGTTCGAACCGCTGACCCATGGATCATTGGATGACCTGCTCTACCTCTTGAGCCACAGTCGCCCCGATACTGTATTTAAGATTTTTGTAAATGTTTTGAAAACTTTCACCTAAAATGACATGCCCAAAATAAGGATTAATTATGAATTATTTATTACATTATCGATTATTGTTTCTATAATGTATTGATTTGTTTGATTAACTGTATAGCCCCACTTCACTTTGCTGCCAACCATCTGGCAAATGGTAGCAGAGCATTGGGTCTCGATCCAGTATGTGTGTGTGTGTGTGTATGTATATATATATATATATATATATATATATATATATATATATATATATATATATTGGACATGTCCCCAGGCCATAACTAAATAAATACAGAGTGTGCAGATTCTGCATTATAGTGCATTTTACAATGTTCACATTTGCTGCAGCCACTAAGGGGGCTGCTATTTATATACAGTACATACAGAGTGTGTGTGTGTGTGTGTGTGTGTGTGTGTGTGTGTGTGTGTGTGTGTGTGTGTGTGTGTGTGTGTGTGTGTGTGTGTGTGTGTGTGTGTGAGAGAGTGTGAGAGTGCTACAAATGCATACAACCATTCCATACCTCCTGGTACAAGCATACTAGGAGGCAGCCTGTATTGTGAGGCTTCATCACTGACTGAACACGTACACAGAACTGCACAGATACAGTATAATACCTTACTATAAATATTGACAGGGAGGCCACAAAATATATACTGAATAATTAAAAGCTAGTTTTTCATGTCCCTCCTTTCCAATTGACCCCCCTGGAGCCCCCTTGTGGCCCCCTGGGAGACCCCACGTGCAATAGGGGCTATCTCTACAGCAGAACTCTTTGAGTATTTACGCACGCACGCACGCACGCACGCACGCACGCACGCACGCACGCACGCACGCACGCACACACGGTAAATAGTTTAATATTTAATATTAAAGTTTGGGAGGTATATGACTCTGGATTGAAGTCTGAAAAGCAGCAAGAGGCTGGTAAAATGATAACTAAGATAAAATAAATATATAGTGGCCCAGATATCACAGATGTTCAGGAATGAATACAAAGAGGACAGGTGTTTATCCTTATGCTGTATGGCAGTACACCAGAAGCCACTGTGGAGACTGGATTTGCAGTATTCGCCTCCTTTATTCCATATGCCTTAAAGATCCTGAGTGTTAATTTGACTCTGTAAAAGTTGCCCCTTACTGGTCCATTTTTAAACTCTCTGAGTTAAATGAATGCTTGGGATTTTGCTGTGTACTGTACGTGCTTAAAACGGTTCTGTTTATTTAATTCGCATTTTGTTCCAAAGGTATCAATTTATCTTTTTTCTTTCAAAAGGGGACGATAATCCACTCCTTCCTATATTGACCAGCCCTGACCAACGTGCAACCTAAGCATAGCCTTATGCCCAATACGTCTTTGTGATGGACGATGATTCACTATTGGAAATCAAAGAAGCTATCCTTTCTGACTCAGGGGCTATAAGAAAGATTGTCGTGGGACTATTGCAAACCCACACAGGATCAAGACAATTGACTTCATAATTGGAACTGTCAGGATGATAATTATTTGAAGACAGGCAGAGTTTGGAACACAGCTTTGGCTAGGTCACAAAGAAAATAATGGAATTAATGATTTTGGCAGACAGTCACATGCTCAAATAAGTCAAATTCATGCGACGCAACAATGTGCTAGCCCAGCATTTAACCTCCTTAAACCTTTCATTTGCACTAACATCCATTGATTTCCCCACTACGTTGTTTAACACTAGGAGATGAACTCCTGAAATATTGCATATGAAATCTTTTCAGTTTAGTCGGTCTGTCACTTAATTTCCTCTTCATTTCTATATTCTGTCATCTTCTGTCATCTTTCTCCTTGATGATTCGGTGACGAGCGAGATTTTTTTTTTTTTTAAAGAATCCTGGGTTTGCCATCAATATAACCGTCAGTAAAAACAGTGACTGGGCTGTAATCCCCCCCCCCCCCCCCCCCCTCTTCTCTCTGTGAACTAATGTATGTCCATTCATCAGACACAGACGTGGCTATGCTGGAGAGAGATTAGCTAATGTCCCAGCAGACCTGTTTATCATTCCCTGCCCACCCTTAATGGGGAATAAATCTCACGAGAGGTTATGTCCCCCCCCACACACACAGACACATACACCTCACTGCATCACTGTGTAATTGTCCCCAGTTACTTGTTGGCTATCATCACCAGATCTCATCATATCATATTCTCACATACTCCAGAGGGAGATGATATGCTTTATTGTCAGTTTGCACTGAAATTTGTTTTGCGACCCAGCGGCCTTGTATGCAACACATATACACATTTGACATAACACAGGACAAAAAAAATAAAAAATAAAATACAGTTACATACATAGAAACATAAGGGCAGAGAGCAATGTCCACAGCTCAGTCTAGTCCTGGCCAAAATCCTGATTAAGCCTCAGAGTTGATTGATGGACAAAAGACCTCTTCAGTCTGACCTTATTGTATGCTGGAACACCATATATCCTTCCTGAAGGCAGCAACCTATACTCTCCATACAAGACATGGCTAGTATTAGAGGTGTTATTCCTTGCTAACCTTAGGATGCTGTTATCATACGTGGATGTATAGAGATCAGCCATTGGCCTGCATTTCTTCCTTTTGCTGCGTGAATGGCATTGCAGTACCTACATTTCACATTAGTGTGGTCTCAACATCTGGTCCAGGGACCACCATCTGCCAGCTCGACCATCAAAATAACCCTTACAGGTTTCTAACTCAGAGTGTACGAATGGAACAAACAGTATAATACTGGGGTTCCAGACGAATTGCGACCACAGGTCGCATTTACTATGAAATCAGTTAATAATAAAATAATAATAGCTTGAATTTTGTACAAAATGGGCCATTCCTGCAAACTTTAGAATCAAATCTTAGCCAATCAGGATGGAATAAGAAAAATCGGACAGATCTGTCTCGATCACATGATTATAGAGTTAATGTGTACAAATTTGTGTGATGTTTGGACAAAATCTGCAGTAATATAAAAAACTGTGTTTTGCAAAAATATGCCTCCTGGTAGCGCTAGGCATATAACAGGCCAATGTAAAACATTTGGGGCAGAGGTTCTTCCCTGTTCTCCATGCCTTCGAGCTTGCAGAGACAAAAATAGCCTGCTTTTTGGGCACACTTCCCAGACACTGCTCCTGTTTTGATGTGTAGCGAATGTTGCTCTAGTTTTATATTAGTTTTATATTGGTCAATGGTCACTTTATTAGATCCCCGTTTCTCCTTGAGCTTCCTAGGTAGCCTATAATGTGTTTACGAATGCTATATGTCATTGTTATAGATCGTCGCAGTCCCGCCCCCTCGAGAGACCCGAAAAAGAAATCCCCGTTCATTTTCCTCATTGACTTTTCAGAAAGTATTTATTTAAAGACGTTTACAAAGTCAACTCTTGTCGTGACAAATCATGACAATAAACACAATGTTTTGGGCCAAACAAAGTAGAAAAAAACGGCAGGTTACAACACTTTTTTTTGTTGTTTTCATTGTTTGTTGTCATGATTTGTCACGACTCGAGTTGGCTTCGTACGACGCTTAAAAGGTCTTTAAATAAATACTTTTTGAAATGTCTATGGGAAAAATGCATTGGGATTCATTTCCTGGGCCTGGCGTCGTCATGAAAGGGGGCGGGACTGCGATATTGTCCTGTAGGTTGTTACTGGCAGAGAAGTAACATTATTTGCCTCTTTTCTTGACCAGTTCACACTCATAAAAGAGACTTAAAATAAAATAAATTTAATTTTAATTTTAATTTTTACCAATTTTCGTTGGGTACTTTTATTTACAGTTTCACACTAAAACCAAGCATTTAGGTTCTAAACACTTAGTTATTTGTAACACTTTTTAAAACGTGTCACAGTGTTTAGATTATAAACTGAAGAACATGTTTATATACGTGTTTAGAATTAGAACAGTAGGTGTTCTTGTGAGGTGTTTGCGGTGAATCGTGTTCTAGTGTATTTTATATCCATAAATAAACATTTGGCATTGAATTGTTACACGTCACATGTTCCAGGGATTTACAGTGGTACTATTTCTTGCCTGCGGCTTGCTGGAGGTGCAGTGTGGTTTTGGAGAGAAGCATTGAACGTTTCTGTGGAAAAAAAGTCAGCATCATTTGCAGATAGAAAAAGCTATCAAACTTCTGTAGCAGCTTATGCAGACCACCGGCTCTCGAAGCTGATTCACTTTTTTGTGCATGCAAATCTGCGAGAAATGCCATGATTGCACAGTAGTTGAAACAATTGCTCTTAACAAGGCTGCTCTCACGGTCCAACGTGTGGGGCACAGAGGTTTGATGTACGATGATAAGAGCGCCCCTCGTCCTCATCTAGTAGCCTACTCCTTAAACCAGGCTAGTCGCTTTGGTGAATTTCTGATCAGTGTTATTATGTCACGAACAACTACCATGAAATCCTGACACTCTTTGATGTTGTGGACAACATCCTGCACAACTAAATTCAGGACATGATTGTAGACAGACACTAGTGCTGTCCGCCTCGGCAGGTTCTGTCGCTGGGTCGGCGGCAGGTTTCAACGGCAGGCTGGCATCGCTGTTGCCAGCCAGTGTTTTTGCTGGCGGTGGTTTCATTGTGAACGAGTAAGCAGAGTAGTAGTACAGTACTGTATGCATACCCTACCTGGCAGGTGAAAACAAAAGCCACCAGATTAGCATTTGAATGCCTGATCTGTGTACAATTCAATTCAATTCAAAGGGCTTTATTGGCATGAGAAAACATACGTTTACATTGCCAAAGCAGAAAGCACAATACAACAATACAGCAATACAATCAAAACAAAAAATATGTACATTTGAACGTCAGAATCTTCAATAGATCAATTTCTATATTGTACCAAAATCACTGGATGCAGGTATAGTGCAGGAATATACACAATGATTAGTCTTTAGGGTGGTTGTGTTCCGTTTGATATCCTTCTCCTATCACAGCAACTGCACGAATCTTGCTGCTGTGTTTGCACATTGTTGTACTTCGCCCAGCAGATATGGGAGTTTTTTGTCATTGGTCATGTTTTCAAAATCTCCGTGTGTGGTTGTAATCTGTGGGAAGTATGTGTCTCTGATGTCTTGGTACAATGGACAGATGGTTAGGAAGTGTAGCTCGGTTTCCACTTAATTTTGTGTGCAGTGGGTGCATAGTCTGTCTTCTCTCGGGATACAGGTCTGCCTATGACGGCCTTTCTCGATCGCAAGACTGTGTTCACTGAGTCTGTACCTAGTTAGGATTTTTCTTTGTTTTGGGTCGGTCACGGTGCTCAGGTATTGCGTATTCTCTGTTTAGGGCCAGATAGCATTCTAGTTTACTCTGCTTTTGTGTTGCTTCTTTCCAATGTGTCAGGTAGTTTTCCTTTTGCTGTTTTATAATTTGGTTTAGTCCAATGGGTTTTCTATCTCGTGGCTCTGTTTGTGTTTGTGCCCGGAGTTCCAGGGCCAGCTGGCTGAGGGGGCATCTCTCTAGAGTTTCGCTGTGTTATGGAGTGCATCTAGGTCGCTTTCTTTTAGGTGGTTGTAGAACTTAAGTGCTCTCTTTTTTATTTTGATTATGAGTGGGTATCGTCCTAATTCTGCCCTGCATGCATTATTTGGTGTTTTTCGCTGGGTACGGAGAATGGATTTGCAGAATTCTGTGTGTAGGGTCTCGGTTTGGTGTTTATCCCATTTTTCAAGGTCATGGTTTGCTAATGGTCCCCAGATCTCACAATGATAGAGGGAAATTGGTTCTATCACAGAGTCCAGTATTTTAAGTCAGGTTTTTATTGGGATGTCTATTTTGATGTTTCTTTTGATAGCATAGAATGCCCTTCTTGCCTTGTCTCTCAGGTCCTTTACAGCTTGGTTGTAGTTCCCTGTGCTGCTGATGTTTAGGCCAAGGTAGGTATAGTTTTTTGTTTGTTCTAGTGGGATTGTATTTAGGAAAGATTTATGGTTTTGGCGGCTGGATCTTTTTTGAAATATCATGATTTTAGTCTTAGTTAGGTTCACTGTCAGGGCCCATGTCTGCAAGAATTTGTGTAGGAGATCAAGTTGCTGCTGTAGTCCTTCCTTGGTTGGAGACAGCAGCAGCAGGTCATCTGCGAAAAGTAAGCATTTGATTTCTGTGTTTGCCAAGGGGATGCCTGGAGCTGTAGACTGTTCTAACGTTTTTGCTAATTCGTTGATATATATGTTGAAGAGTGTTGGACTCAGGCTGCATCCCTGTCTAACTCCTCGGCTTTGAGGGAAAAAGTCTGTGTGCTTTTCGCCTATTTTAACTGCGCATTTGTTGTGTACAAGAGGACAGGCAACGCGGCCCACCCCCCACCATCCCCCCGCCCCCGGGCCCGGACAGTGAGGACAAGAGGTGTTACAAATTCCTCATGGGGGCTGGGGCCCCGCAGCTCCCACAGAGATGACGTCACTGCTCTGAGTTTCAGTCCCATAAGGTTGAATTTGGACCGATGATGGTCTCGGGACCCGTTGATAAGAAATAGTGGACTAAAGCCTGATGTATTCATAGTGTACACGGCGGAAATAGCTAATCTACAATGCTCGGCACGCGACACTGGCGCACTATCTATAAATTCAGCAATAGCATCTATCTCACGCATAGTAGAACATCACAGCTAATCATTTTACACGTGCTTCTGTCTAATGGCTCTGCTCCCCTCAGCCCTAAGACAAGAATGAGATGGTGGGTAAATAACCAACAGGCTAATTAGGCACTGCTAATTAATTATCTACCGTCATGGTTTCCACATACACAACCCCACCCCCCCCAAACTGGTGCTAAATGGCATGGTGGGCAGGTGCTGATTTATCAACTGCAACGGAATTAGTAGGGTACTGTATAATGAAAAAAGTAATGTAATACGATTTCATTGCCAGAGGTGCAAATCTTCAAAGGGACGCAATTAACCAGGAGCGCTATTGTATCTGCTGCACCGCCTCCCCACTCCGTCGTTTAGTGTTCTTCCAATGTGTGTCTTAGCCACACGTTCCAGTTAAAAGTAGATCTTTCAGGCTGTGCAGTCATTCCAGTCGATTCACTGTACGTCTTTGCCAATATTTTGTAGTGCGACCTCTAAATCATTGAGTGCACGTGGTCAAAGTGAAGCAGCATGGGCGCGAGCCTCTTTTCAAAGTGGGTTCAGTATCGGAGCACAGTCCCGAGCCAACCACTATCAATTAACATAATCTGTGCCACATTAAAATCTGAGTAATTTTGATGGGGGGGCCCGGCTGTCTCGGAGCCCTTCATGTGTGTGACTGTGTGTGATTCACTGCCTATAGTGATGTGGCTCCAATATTCACTGCCTCAGTGCTGCAATTAAAGTGTCCTGCTGTGCTAATCACCTGGTATGAAATAGTCTTAACACTTGGACGATATGTCCCACTCCACACCAGAATATCTGGTGCATTCAGTTTTTCATCTCTTACGTCAAATCAAATGTCTTTGTACTTTCTAAGAAAAACGGTTTCAGTTTAGGGGTGTGGTCTGTGGAATGAAGTAAGACAAATTGCAAGTTGTATTTTTTCCTGATTGATCAGTGTACACTGTACAGAGACAAGAAACCAAGGGCATAGACAGATCGAAAATACATTTCTTTCCACCCTAAAACATGATCATCAGGTATTATTATTATATAAGGAGGAAGAGTTTTTTCAAAAACATGTACTTAACATGTCTTTTGATGTTGATTAAGTATGCCTGGCCCGTTGCCCGCAGGTCGTGCGGGTTGTCCCGCGGACGGGACAAGGTTTTCAGCACAATTATCGCACGGCGGGCGGGGCAGGTCACCTAAAAAATCAGAAAAAAAGCATTCCGGTACCTGCTCTCCTGTCTGTCTCTACTCCTCCTGCTGAATTCATCAGCTTGTTCTGTTGTTCATCTTATGCTTATGAAAGGGGGCTTTAGCCCCTGCCTTTTTGACCGTTGGAGAAACTGTCCTCTCCATCCTGAACTGGAATGTAGCATGTTGTTGAAAGAATTCCCCTCTCGCCCCTCTGAGGCTCTGAGTCTGGCCGTCATCAGCGCAATGAGCGCATCTTTCATGGAAAGTGCGCACACACAGAATTATAGTAGATCTACAAGCTCACAACACAACATTTCGTGCGTAGAGCTACACTGCTGCAGTGCGCACACAACCCAAACAAGTGAAGTGAACCAGTCCGAGACAGATAGCATGTCATGTCACGTATGTGTAGCCTATACGTTTTATATGTTCATTCAAATAATTTGTTACGACTTGTGCAGGAACGAGGGACCGTTACATCTCTCTCTCTCTCTCTCTCTTCTAGGCAATCAAGCAAATGCGATTACATATTAATATTAATAACAGCAAAGCAAGGAACTGCTCATTTAACTTCGATAACAAGTCATTTGGGCTGCAGGGCAGACTGGTTGGGTCATTTCCTAGTGTTTAAAATTAGATATTCCTCTGTGCCTTTTCGAATTCCAGCCGCTGCCCTTCAAATTCCCTCTGGATGTCCCTCCCCCCTCCCCTCTCTCTCTCGAAAGCAATTTAAATTGAATGGACTGAACTTGGTGGGTGTTGAAAAGCCGGTTAGGCTACTTTTTGTTTTTTGTGGGCCGTGGAGCGGGCGGATCGTTGATTAATATATTGTTTTGCAGGGCAGGTTGGTGCGGGCTGGCTCCCGTGGCGGGACGGGACGGGCGGGTTATGAAAAAAAAACAGCCCGCGTGTGCTTTTATTGTAGGAGGGCTTTCCCCTGGAAATCTGGTAGAATTTGATAATTAAAGCCAATTTACCGTAACTGACAAATTATAATCGATTTGAATTCAATGTCTTTGTCAACCGACAAAATGTAATTCAGTTCAATTTGAATTCAACGTGTTGTCAATGGACAAAAGCATGTACCAGTTATGTATTTTGTGTCACTGCAGAGGCAATTTAAATAAAGACCGTGGCATGACTGGAGGTCTCCCTCGTTGGCAGCTTTGTAAAGAGCACTCCAATGGGATCACAGCACAAATGAGCCCTTCATTGTTCTTGTCGCATTTTACCAATAGTAGGCTATTTGATTTGAATCATTTGCCACAACGTGTTACTACACCATTAGAACAATTTTCTCCAGTGATGGTGTGTGCCTGTAAAATGTGTTTTTAAATATTCAGATTAAATAGTGTTGCTGTCTACTGTATGCCAAAGTGCTCAGTCAGAGTGTCGCTTAACACTGTTTGGAAAGTAACTGCCTGACCTAATAATCAACACACTAGGCTTTCTAAAGAATGTTCATAAGATGGTCAGGGTCATTCATTATTGGGCTGAACCTGCTTTTGCCATAGCATCTTAATTAAAGCATCTGTTGGGTCACACTGCCATACTGTGTGCATATTAAGTCTCTCCTTTGGCAAGCACAGTGTTTGAAGTGTGCTGGAGAGTATGCAGAGCAGGAGACGCGCTGCGTTCAGGGTTCAAGCAGCGGGTCTGATTGTGTCCAATTTGCTTCTCATCACGGCGGCGGCTCTCCGGGTCAAAATTGCAGCAGTGATGTGACCTGCAAGCTGACACACAGTGGCGTTTCAAGTGCAATCACCTGACTAGCTGGTAATTGCACCCTGCTCCATCCCTTCATTCATCTGCTGGCTGCAGAGCAAGGAAAATCATTTTGAGAAAAGTGATGGACTGCTCTTTAACCACTTGGAACTGGAGTCCCAATTTTGGGCATGTCATTATACTGCAGGTGAATATGTAAAATGCAATTCAAAATGGTTTGAAAAACCCTTGAAGGTATAGGGTACAACTATTTCACCTCCTTTATAATTAGTAATCATATTCATAGTGAGATTATCCATATCCTATTCCATACCCAGTGCGTACTGTGCGTATGCCTAGCGGTGGTGCTGCAAACAGTGTAACGGAATGTGGTGGCCTAGTTGCTAGTGACTGCGCCCTAAGAGAGAAGTCCCAGGGTCTGTACAATGTATTTTAAATGTCTGAAGTGTGGCTATACTAGTACTTCATCGCATATCTATAAAAGATGTGATGTGAGTGTCTTGTTGAATGGCTGACTCAGCGGGGATTTTCCAGATATATTCCCATTCCCAAGAATGCCAGCTGTTCGCATGTGCAAAGAGCCCTGGTGCTATAGACATGGCAGTGGGTGAAAAGGCAGTGGATTTAATTGGCCACGACATGCAGCCTCTGAAGATGGGTAATGTGCAGTGATGGAGGAGCTCTTCAGTATGAATGGTTAAATTACAATGGTACTAGTTGTGTTCTAAACCTATTTTTATGTGCATGTGTCACAATATCTGCGAAATGTGATACTTCCGAAATGGGTAAGATGGGTATTTTTTTTCTCCTTCAATTCATTTAAAATGCAATAGATGGTGTGATAAGTAGTGTATATAACTTTAAGGGCTGTACTGCTTTAATTCATTGTGTAATGTTTTTGTTGTGAAAATATTATTTTTAATGCTGTCCAACGATTCTTTTTTATCCTGATTACCGGTATGCATGATATTCACATATTTGTTGGCTCAATCTTGGATGATAAACTGAAAAGTGCATTGGAGCAGGGTGCATCCAAATGTAGTATTTATTATTATACTATCTAAAACCAATGTTATTTAATTATCTTATAAATTATATCCTCCCTGGTGTCTGTCTGGTCGACATACACTATATAGACAAAGTCTTTCTTTCTTTCTTTCTTTCTTTCTTTCAGTACAGTACAGTACAGTACAGTACAGTACAGTACAGTACAGTACAGTACAGTGCCCAGATGGGGACTCAACGTGGGGCGTGGGGCGGCTCGCCAGAACCGGGGCAGTTCCTGTACTTTTATTATAGACTGTCCTCCGAGACGCGAGGTTGTATTATATAGAAATTTCACGAAATACCTTTCGTTTATGGGTAGGTTTCCTTCAAAACCTAGCTGCAGAACATTATTTTATGTACTCCCAGGACAGAAAATTCTAGAATTTTCGCTGTCCTGGGCTCTAAGGGTGACGTAGGAAGCCACGCCTATCCCGTATAGATACCTGCGTGGCTACGTCAGCCCTCATTCAACTTTTCTTCTGCTAAGCTGCGAGAACGAACTTTAACATTCCAGTGTGTGCAGGGTAATATATCTCGCAAACTCGGCCGAGAGATTAATTCTTTAGGACCGTGAGATCTCTGGCACACTCTCGAAGCAAACAGAAGGATACTTCTCGAGAAAAAAAAGCCGAACTTCGACACAAGTGAGTTCTAGGCAACTTGTTGCTACGCTAGCTTGTCGAAAAAACAGCTCGCGCCTCTTTTTCTCTCTCGCTAAAGCTAGCGTTTGTTAGCTTAAAGCTATCGATAGTTAGCTTAGCGCTACTAGGCAGATACGCCTGTGGTCTACTATTACACGCCACGAGGAAGATAAACCTGTGGCTGTTAAGCACCCGGACTCCTCTCTCTACAAGCAACCATGTCGCTGACGAGGGAGACCCAGCCCGGGGAAAGACGCCATCGACGACAGCCGGTGCCCGCCGACTGTCAAGAAGGCCCCAAACAAAAGACGTGCTCCACCTGGGGATGCGGGAACACGATGTCGGGCAAAGACGGGCATGACGAGTGCATGTATTGTCTCGGCCTTACCCACACCCGTGAGTCCATGGAGGAAATCGGTCCCGTTTGCCTCCATTGTGAGGAAATGGACGACGACGTCCTAAACAACAGGCTCGGACGTGTCCAAAGGTATTATGACAACTTTGCCGCCCACGGACTCCGAGAGAGGAGCCCCACTCCTCCCCCGCGACGAGCTCGCATACAAGTCCCGCCAAAGGGACAACGAGCTACCCCGAGACAGAGGCTCGACTACTCGGGCAACAGAGCCCCAACCGGAGCCTCTTCTTCAAGAGCAGCACCTGCCGGCGCTAGCCGAGACAGGTACGCTACTTCAGCCTCTGCAACCAGGGCTCACGAGGCCACTGATTACGAGGCTCATGGCGCGAGGCCAAGGGATACCTTCGCACCGCGCCGCTCTTCCCCAGCTCCACGTGCTCGACAACACGTCGTGCAGGCCACCATTGAGTGCCCGCCCAGACATACAGCTAGACGCAGACAGCCTGCTGTTGCACCCAGCTATATGGTGGACCGCCTGGACCCTTCCCCAGACCGCGCAATGTCTCCCGGTGGGGAGCATTGGACTACCAGGGAGGAAGGGGAGCTTCGTGATGACGAGCTCCCTTCCTTCCAGGAGCAACTCCAGGACTACCACGTCCTGGACGAGGCCTACGCGGACGAGCGAGATGGCCATGATGACCTCTCCCCCGGGGACTACGTCAGCACCACTCGTCGCCCCTTCGACGACCTGGATGCCATGGAAATACAGGAGCACCAGCAAGCCAGGGCTCCTGTCCCCCCGCCTCCTGTACCCCCCATGGATGACTCCAATATTTACGAGATATACAGGAAGGCTAGTGCACGTTGTAACCACACATGGCCTAAGTCAACTGTCAAGGTACTACCATGGGAAGGCAGGACTGATGAGTCCGCCCCCCCCCCTGCACCTAGAAGACAGAAGCTCCCTATGGCACAGGGCTTCGAGGAGGCCATGATGCACGCCTGGGACGAACCCCTCCTGAAGGTGGATTTTCCCAAGGCCAGCGCCAAGGGGCCCAACGACATACCAGATAAACAAACCCTCGCCATAGACTTCATGCCAGCTATGGACAAGGCTATAGCGGCCTACCTGGCCAACCCTGCAGCTCCTAGAGTGGATCACCACGTAAAGGAACCGCAGCTCCTGTCCAGCAGCGTGAGGGAAGCCTCAAAACTGAACAAGTGGCAGTATGCACACATGTCATTCGTGGCGAAGGCCCTCAATGCAGGAGCACTTCTCCAGGGTTCCATGAAGAGCCTCCTCATTGAGATGGGACAGAAGTCCATTAAAGTCCAGCTAGCGGAACTGCCAGAAGACCTGGCCGAGTCACGCCGCTTGAATCACGAGATGGCCACCCTCCAGAGGGACTCCACTCTCCACAACGCCAAGGCAATGGCATGTTCCATCCTCCAGGAGAGATGGCGTTGGGTCGATCAGACCAGCGCCATCTCCCTGGAGACAAAGAAAGAGTTTGTGGCTGGAAATATCCACCCAGACAGTATGTTTAAGGACGCTCTGGCCAAAATGTCAGAGACCATCCAACAGCTCGAGTCCTCCACCAAGACGATGAAGGCGCTCGAACCGCTGGCCAACCAGGCCGCCCCGGTAGGCCGCCCCAAGGCTAAGAAGGCACCCTGGAAGGCCAAGACCGATGACAAACCCAGGTCCCAGGACCGGAGCGGAGATAGACAGCGACAGCCTGCAGGCCGAGGCAGAGCAGACCGCCGCACCTCTCCGCCGCCCTACAAGGCCAGGAGCGCTCCCAGAGGCCGAGGCCAGGGGAAGCGCAAATGACCTGCCCGGGCCGGGTCATCTTCCCCACCACACTCAGAGTTCAAGGCCAGAGGTGGGGATCACAGATCTCACCTCAGAGCCTGCGCTGAAGCGCTTAAGGGGGCCTGTACACAGTGCTGTGAGCACCGTTGTACAGACCCCCAAAATTGTTATGTGCAATTCACATGTGTATGTTTTTCCACGTTGTTCAATAAAGAAAACAAAAAAACAAAAAACACAAAAAACAATAAAACCAACTCTGAAGGGCATAGGCCCAGTGGGAAAGATAACCCACACTGTGACAGCTTTAGCTGTCACAGTCCAAAAACTCCACGCCAATTTTTTCCAAACTCAATACCGAAAAAATTCACTAGAGGGAGACATTTCACACAAAGTAAGTCTTCCCCTAGGCAGGCCATGCACCACGCTGACAAGCACAGGGAACCCTTTGTCACGTCATCTGTCACAATGGCGGATATCCGGGGCTTCCCCGTGGATAATCCGTACAATTCAGACAGGATACAGGCTTCAGTTCGCCTCGAAACCGCCCACTTCCAGGAAAATTATTTTCTCAGAAGCGAGCGGGCAAAAGGCCGCCATTCTGCAAGAGGAAATCAATTCATTAATGCAGAAAGGCGCCATCACAGAGGTGGCCCTCGACCAATCAATGAACGGTTTTTACTCCCGCTATTTCTTGGTAAAGAAAAAGGGGGGCGGACTCCGTCCCATTCTAGACCTGAGGGCATTGAATCGTCACTTAAAAAAGCTGCGATTCAAAATGCTTACTCCACCAGTCCTCCTACGCCTAATTCGCGAAGGGGACTGGTTTACGTCGATAGACCTGCAAGACGCATATTTCCACATTCCGATTTACCCGCCGCACAGAAAATTTCTGCGCTTCGGGTTCAGAGGAAAAGTGTACGAGTACACAGTCCTTCCCTTCGGAATGTCACTGAGTCCCAGAGTCTTCATAAAGTGCACCGCGGCAGCTATCGCTCCGCTCCGACAGCAAGGGATCCGTCTCGCTACATACGTAGACGACTGGATCCTACTTGCAGACTCTCCACGAGAAGCACTGTCGCACACACATCGTGTGCTCAGCCACCTCGACTCGCTTGGGTTTATAATAAACCACGAGAAGAGCATGCTTATGCCAACACAGTCAATAGACTTTATAGGCATAACACTGAACTCAATCTCTTACACGGCCCGCCTGAGCCAAGAGAGAATAGACGCAACACTGCAGTGCGTGACGTCATTCAAAAGGGGACGCTCGATTCCTTTTCATGCATGCCTCCGGATGGCGGGGTTAATGGCCTCTGCGGTCTATTTAATCCGCCTAGCAAGGCTACATATGAGACCTTTCCAACGATGGATAGGCTCTCTACATGTACCAATGCACCGTCGGCACCAGAAGGTAACAGTAACATCACAATGCATACTAGCCCTTCAATGGTGGTCAGACAGGAAAACCCTCTCAGAGGGCGTCCCCATGGGAAAGCCTCTGATCAGGAAAGTCATCACTACAGACGCCAGCATGACAGGCTGGGGAGCCACGATGGAAGGACTCACAGCCAGAGGTTTATGGTTGGGGCCACTACGTGCCCTTCACATAAATTACTTAGAGCTCATGGCAGTCTTCCTCGCCCTGAAACACTTCGAGCAGCGCATCCTGGGTTGCCATGTCCTAGTCAGGACAGACAACACCACGGCCATGTGCTACATCAACAGACAAGGTGGACTCAGGTCCCCTCGTCTTCATCAACTGGCTCAGAAACTGATCCTGTGGTGCAACACACGCGTCCTCTCAATAGTAGCGTGTCACGTCCCAGGTCTTCTGAACACAGGGGCAGACCTGCTGTCCAGAGGACCTCTCCGCTACTCAGACTGGTCACTACACCCTCATGCAGTGGCCCAGGTCTGGAGCAGGTTTGGGAAATCCAAGGTGGATCTCTTTGCCACAGAGGAGAACACGAAGTGTCCCCTCTTCTTCGCAATCAGGGGACCATCAACGTTGGGGCTAGACGCTCTGTCACACCAATGGCCCAAAACCCTTCTCTACGCCTTTCCCCCGCTATCCCTCATCAGCCCCACTCTGGACAGAGTGAGGACTCAGGGTCTGAAGGTGCTCCTAATAGCCCCGTCGTGGGGGGTCTGGAGGTCGGAAATAACCCCTCTCCTCTACGACCAGCCGTGGAGAATTCCCCTTCGAGCGGATCTCCTCTCTCAAGCGAGGGGGGAGATCTTCCACCCTCACCCCCAGGACCTAGACCTATGGGTCTGGCCCGTCAAAGGGTGATGTTGACTGCCGTGGGTCTACCTCCGAACGTAATCGAAACGATTCAGAAAGGCAGAGCCCAGTCAACAAGGGACCGTTACGACACAGCCTGGCGCGTCTTCGAGCATTGGTGCTCACGAAGACCAGACCAAACAGTCCCCTACCAGGCCTCAGTGATCGACGTCCTGTCATTCCTGCAGGAGCTCCTAGACAGGTGTCTAGGCCTCTCCTCAGTCAAGGTCCATTTGGCGGCAATCTCTGCCTGCCACCCAGGCTTTGATAACCAGACGGTGTGGAAGCACCCGCTGGTAAAACAATTCATGAAGGGTGTACGCAGGGAACATAGGACATGCAGATCCCTCGTTCCCTCGTGGGATTTGTCCCTGGTTCTAAAGGCTCTGGCTACAGCACCCTTTGAACCACTACAAACCGTGAGCCTCAAGCTCCTAACCCTGAAGGTGGCTCTCCTGATCGCACTCACGACAGCAAAAAGGGTCAGCGACCTACATGCGCTCTCGATCTCTCCAGACTGCATGAGGTTCGATGAGGGGTCGACCAAGGTCACCCTAAAGGCAAACCCCGCCTTCATTCCCAAAAATGCTCTCTCAGTGTGTGTGCCAGTGAACCTACAGGCTTTCCATCCCCCGCCGTTCTCCTCTGACGAAGACAGCAGGCTTAATTGCCTCTGCCCAGTCAGAGCTTTACGCATATACGCGGATAGACTGGCTCCCTTCAGACAAGGAAGCCAACTCTTTGTGTCCTGGGGTGCCAGGACCAAAGGAAAGCCCGTCACGAAGGTCACTATCTCTAACTGGATAGTGGAAGCCATCCGTCTGGCCTACACTAGCCAAGGCGTGGATTCCCCTCAAGCCCTGAGGGCCCACTCCACAAGAGGTGTGGCAGCTTCCTGGGCACTCTACAAGGGTGTCTCCATTCAGGAAGTCTGCACAGCAGCAAGCTGGTCTACACCCTCGACTTTCGCCACATACTATAACCTAGATGTGGCAGCGCCTTCGCTAGCGCACGCGGTCTTGGGGGCCGCTGCTCAGTAAAGCATCAGGGCAGCATAGCGCTGCCTCCTGCTCTCCACAAGGACTAGGTTCTGGACCCAAAAGGGTCCGAGCCCCTCCCAAAAAGTTTACCTGGGACCCACTGGAAGTTCAGGTCACGGGAGTTCATAAAGTCCCATAAACGAAAGGTATTTCGTGAAATTTCTATATAATACAACGTTAAAGGTTACTTTAGTAACCACGGTTGTATATATAAATTGAACGAAATACCTTTCGTGGAACGCCCTTCTGTTCTCTAAAGCAGAAGAAAAGTTCCGAATGAGGGCTGACGTAGCCACGCAGGTATCTATACGGGATAGGCGTGGCTTCCTACGTCACCCTTAGAGCCCAGGACAGCGAAAATTCTAGAATTTTCTGTCCTGGGAGTACATAAAATAATGTTCTGCAGCTAGGTTTTGAAGGAAACCTACCCATAAACGAAAGGTATTTCGTTCAATTTATATATACAACCGTGGTTACTAAAGTAACCTTTAACGTTACTCCTGGTGAGATTGAGAAATAAATAATACAAGAGAATGACAGCTTGGCAGCCTTCTAACAAACTTGTAAGTTTTATTTTTGTAGAAGAGCCAAACTAATATTGTTTAATGCCGTTTGCTTTGATTGAATAATTGATTGAACACATACGTTGTACAATGATTTGATTTGGGTGTGTTCTAAATAAAGTGTTAGTGTTGATTATCGTGTATTAATCTAACTATAGTAAACTAATACTATTACACTAAAAAGGATAAAGATGAAGGGAAAATAGACCTTTTTATATTACAATAATGTTTCAAGTTTACACATACAAACAAATTACACAATATAAATCACAAATGATGTGGCAGTGCTACATGTGTGCATGGGTGTTTGGATTGCAGAATAGTGGTGTGTGCCTGTGTGGCCTTGCACTTCTTGATCAATATCCAGTCAAGGAATTCATAATGGTACACACCATTATCCTCCCGGCAGACCTATCTGCTCTGCTTTCCATGGCCTGCTTCGATGGGACCCATATTATACATGTGTCCACCACTGTACGGTATGACCAGGCCATGCTGACCAACTCATCATAGTGGCCAGTGGAGTAACAAAACATGACATTATCAAATTTGTGCATATCACATTAAAAGCAAAGCTAAAAGAATCACCATACCCAGGTGATATTTCTGCAGTTGGACATATTCCAGCTATGAGTTGATGAACCAGTAAGGTGTTCAGGCTTCATTTTCAAGGAGAAAGGTATACAAACTAACTGGCCCAGTGGAACGATGACTTCTGTTGTTGAAGTGGAGAAATGCCACAAAGTTTCACAACTTACATCTTACTAATTGTTGGAACAAGAGGTACCTGTGTATGCATGTCAAAATATTATAAATACTTTGCATATCGTACACACGCTGAAATCCTTCCAGTTCGTAAAGTTCACAGAAAGGAACTTTCTCAATCCATTCCAACACTAATTGGACCAAACTCTGAGCTAAACTTTACTCAGCGCAGAGTTCTTTCTTCTGTCTGGAAGTTGAGCAGCATGCAAATGAGTCGCGTTTAAACTCCATTGGTGATCGGTAACATGGACTGTTCATTTACAAAGACTATTAACAGTCAATTTAGTACATCATTATGGTTAATTATCTTACCCGTTCTAATATATGAACACCAAATGATGTACAGTGAGTAATGCGATTTAATAGATCATTATCTGGTCTCAGAGGCCTGTCAGGCAAGTATATAGTACAGGAATGGTGCATTTCTGGGGAAATTGCAAAGTGTGGTTGCCTCGATCGTACAGATGCCTTTGGAAATATAGGCCCCTCACACTGATTTTGCTATTCAATGACAATGTCAAGTCACCCCCCTGTGATCATGTGTAAGTAATTTGGAGGGGATTTAAAACAAGGTTTTTTGCAACAAACGTTTATTTTATATTTTTTGTGTGCCGATTCTTGTGAGATTTGGATAACATCTGTAGGTGGAAGAGAAAAAAGTGTGTTTTGAAGAAAATTCTAAATGGTGGAAAATCTTTCGAGACGCAAATGGGCGTGGCCAAATGGGCGTGGAGAGATGCGTTGTGGCCCTAAGGAATCCAGAGAAAAAGAAATCTAGATTTTACGATTTACCGTTCAATAGTTATAGGGCAAAACGTAAAGTGGGCTGTTATAGCGCCACCGTGAGGCCGACTGATGTAATTATTTTGCAATACATTTTCCTAATTATTATGAACCTCCTCTCCAAGTTTTGTAAATATAGCGCGTATACGTCTCCAAGTAAAAAATACTTGAATGGGGGTCTTTGATCTTCCCCATTATAAGTGAATGGAGAAATGTAAAAACGTATAAATTTAATAAACAGCGTTAAATTTGTAAAAATGGAAAAAAGGGCTTTGATATGCCCTGACTAATGGAATGGTCAATCACACACACGCGCACACACACGCACACGCACACACACACACACACACACACACACACACACACACACACACACACACACACACACACACACACACACACACACACACACACACACACACACACACACACACTCTCTCTGTCTGTCTGTCCTACCCCCCCTGCTCCTCACTGGCTTACCCAGTTGATATGAATTTGTACACATACATTGACCATTCCATTATACAGGGCATCTCAAAGCCCTTTTTCCAATATTTAACAAATCTGGGAAAATGCGAAAACTCACAAGTATTTTGTCTCTCAGAAACCAGGGCTACAGTTACAACACTTGGAGGGGACTGGGGAGGTTCATAATAATTATTCGAATCAGTTGGCCTCATGGTGGCGCTATAACAGACCAGTTTACATTTCGGCTTACAGCTCTTGAACCTTAGGTCGTAAAATAAAAATTCCCTGGATTCCTTGGGTCATGATGACGCACTGGTAGGAAAAACTCAGCTCCACTGGTTTATTGATTCAACGTTTCGATCACTGCATGGATCTTCTTCAGGAATCCTGAAGGCTACTACATTCTATGTAGGTTGTAAGTAGGGCGGCTGTGGCTCAGGAGGTCGAGCAGGTCGTCCAATGATCCCTGGGTCGGCGGTTCGAATCCCGGCTCCTCCTGTCAACATGTCGAAGTGTCCTTGGGCAAGACACTGAACCCTACATTGCCTCCAATGAGTCGGTCGGTGTGAGCTCGCCACCATTGGTGTGTGAATGTGGGAAGTGAGGACGCTGGCGTCGACTGTTCGCCGCTTCACCTCCCAATGTATGAATGAACCATTGTAAAGCGATTTGAGCACTTGGAAAAGCGCTATAAAAATGCAATTCATTATTAAGTAAGGGGAGACAGAGCAGAGGCTTGGCGTGGATCAGCATTTTAATCTCACGCACAAGACGATGCATCAGCGGTGAAATGGGTATAGTTAAATTTGTGGGCTTTCATCTCGATGACAGCTCAGTTATAATGAACCTGCTCAGTTGGAGAATAGCCTTTTCTCTGCTGACCAGCCCAGATCAAAGTGACAGGTCTTGCGTTATATGTCAGGAGCACACAGGGTTCAAATGCATCTGTTGCTGTCCAAAAGAAGAATAGATGGGGTCAAACACAATCGGCCTGTGTTCGGTGGAGGGAAGCCGGGTTGGGAGTGTCTCTGCATGTATTCCTATGGTCTGGTGCGGCAAATGTCAGCAGGGACTATAGGGAGTGTTGGGCAGGAGGAGTACAATGAAGGCTCCTCTCTGGCAGGTGATACAACAGCAGTGACAACATTGAAATGTGTATGGGGAGGAATTAATTGGCATAGCAACTAAATTGGGGAGAAAAAGGTGTAAGGAGCATAAGAACGAGTGAAAAAGAATAGATGGGCCAATGATCATTTGGCCATATACTGTACATAACGTTCTGCTTTCTTTTCCTATAATTTTAGTTCTTGGTTTTTACTTCAGGTCTTTCATTCTAAGAATAAATAATTGTATTAACATAATTGTCTTTAACGACCTTGATCTCAGGGTTGTTGCACTTGATCGCAGCGTAATCTTTTCTTTCCAAAATATTTATTGTCCATTGTAGAACATTTTGAATTAGGCTCTGACTTGTAATACTGTTGTAGAACCTGATATCAATATTGGTTTACTAACAACACTGCTGATCCTGTTGAGCTGGGCTTTGATGCTGTTGAAGCGTGCACCATAATCCTTCAAAGGGAGGTTAACCACTTTCACCCTGGCATCCCTATTTTGGGCATGTCATTATTGGTGAAAATCTACAAAACTTTAAAAAGAAAATATAAGCTATGAGATCTACAAGCTCAGAACGTGAGGCCATTGCATTACGACACAGAGATTGTCTATTTTCACTATTTATGAACTAGTGCAACTTGAGTTCTTCAGTGCCTGTCCACTCCACTGATATTACTAATTGATCTTGAAGTATTTGTTTTTACCACCTTAAATAAAATTCATACTTGAGTAAAAATGTCCGTGGCAAAGACTTAGATTTTTAGTTTTACACACCATTATTTACAATGTTCTCATTTTGATCATAACACCCACTTACTGAATGTTAAGTCTTTAGGTTTTCTTATTCTTTCTTATTTAGAATATGTATGACAATTATTTACTATGACACTAAGCACATTAGGAGTCTACTACTATTGAGTGGTTCTCATATGTTTTATTTGCAAAGACGCCCTTAACTCTGAGAGTGTTACGGGTCCATTTGGTTCCATTTGAACACTCTCAGACGTGTTATATGGTCATTCAGGACTATCTATTTGTGTTTCTGGTAAAATTATTGTCCACTCATTCTGTATGTCCGTGGAAAAAGTTTAATGTTGACAAAAATGTCCACCACAAGCCAACATGGCGATGACCCCTGATCACCACACGTGAGCTTTTAGATTCGGTTATTTTTTAATCTGTGAATTATACTGTATAATAGCACTTCATTGATTCATGTATCTTTGTAATATTAATGTAAATCTACAAAGTTACTTGTAACTAAAGTTTTCAAATAATTGTAGTGGAGTAAAAAGTACAATATTAGCCTATGAGATGTAGTGGAGTAGTACTGAAAGATAGTCCAAAAAAAAGAAGTACAGCATTTGAATAAATGCACTCACACAATGCACCTTACAAAAGAGGATTTCTGTGGATGGTCACGAGCAATGACCGACCATCAATATGCAATCTAATTTAAATGACATGGTCACTGATCATTTTCGACATCTTGTTGAGGTCAACTGCTGTAATAAATAGCTCATGTGGATCACATCTAATCATCGAAAGGACCTGCAGTCAGCAGCATATGGCAAGGGTTGTTGTCAGGTCCATGATGTCATACTGTATCATGGTGCTAATGGGGATTATCCAGATGGTGTCCAAACCCTGTCCTGCTGGAATCAATTAAAGTGACTTCTGGACACCAAACAGGTGTCACTTGTACCCGTGGCCCACATTAACCGCATTCCCCCAGCAGAGAGATTTCCCAGAAATCATTTTCAGCATTATGGAAGGATAAAAGCATAATGCCAAATCAATTCAATTTTATTTCATTATAGTGCCAAAACAAAAAAGCAGAGACCCCACTTTCCTCCCTGAGCATTTGGTGATGGTGGATAGGAAAAACTTCCCATTAACGGGAAGAAACCTCGATAAGAACAAGGCTCTCGGGTGGGCAGCCATCATGCCTTGCCTGTGCAGAGGGAACCGGAGAGAGAGGGCAAACATAACTGCTCAGGATGCAATGCTTTTATAGAATGTTTTAGCTACAGTAGGTTATTGTTTTTGTTGCTGAAGCTTTAGTATGTTTTATAGTACTACCATTAACCGTAACCCAGAACATTATCACACATCCCCATCTTTTCCATAGTTTCCAACAGAACAGGTGCATATACATTTTGTCTGCTGCACCCCCCCCCCCCCATCCACATTTAAATTCAGTCTTCTGAAACTGTTCTAGTGATGCATAGACCCTTAGGCTGCATACCATATTTAACTGATTTGAAAGCATTTCCATTTCATAAATGTTGAACATTTCAGAACACCATTGCACATTTAGAGTGCAAAAGAAAGAAAACACACTTTTCAAATGTCCATAACACGTTTTGGGAGTGCAGCCATCACTACTTGCAGCACTAGTGGGGAGCCATCACACCCACCACAGGCAGACAGCTACTATAGCTTTTCCTGCATACTGCTCCACATTTTCGACGTTTCCAAAAATGTATTTTGGAATGAGACCAGGTATTATTATTATTAGTTCTGTCAGAGACCAGATTGGTATTATTTTCACACCAGCAGTGAAGATCCATGTGACATGATGTAGAGAGTGAATAGAACCCTACGTTTAATAAATGTCCAGTACACATTCTTGTATTGGGCTACTCAATTACTTAAGTACTGTTTGTCAGGCCTATTGGGACATCAGATCTTGACTGACATTGATAAATAGATGCTGTTCTGGCTGATAATGATGTAGCTAATTATAAGGATTTGATGTTTTAAAAGTAAACGTTCTACTGTAGTCTCATCGTGATGAGCAATTCTGATCATTGTGTGTGTGTGTGTGTGTGTGTGTGTGTGTGTGTGTGTGTGTGTGTGTGTGTGTGTGTGTGTGTGTGTGTGTGTGTGTGCGCGTGTGTGTGTGTGTGTTCATGTGTGTGTATGTGTGTCTCGAGTCTAAACCAAACCCATATGTTATTTCATGATGAGAAGAGATGTTCTGACAGTGTATGGGATTCCTCAAGCTGAGAAACCGCCTGGAAAAACAGAAGCTCCCCGGTAGAGCACTGCATCGGGAGCAGAATACCGCGGTATACTGTATACCCGCAGGCCCCAACGCAAATATTGTGGGCACGAGTGGTATTTAAATACCTGTGGTTGGGAACAGACAGTCAAAATAAAACCAGTGCCCTCCCGCAATAAACCAGATATATCTAGGCATATCAGTGGTTGTGGTTTTCTGGTTCCACTGAAAAATCATCCTAGACCGCGTGGTACTATGAAGTTGCCTATTCTGTTTATAACAACATAAGAGTTTTGATTCTGAATCTGAGTTGTTCTTTAAATGGGCGCAATATTTAATTCAATTGATTCTTCGGGACTGATGCGCTTGATCTGAGTACCTAAAAAGAAGATCCAATACATCGCCAAACCATAATAAATATACTGCATTGCTCATCTATAGTCAATACATATATATTACATCCTTCTTGAGTTGTCTGACTGAACTTATAAAAACACAGATTATCACATACCGAATCGATCTCAGGGGCAGTTTCAGTCATGAAGAACTGTAACACTTTGTTGTTGGGTGTTCTGTGATCATACTGTTGATCCCTGAAGCATGCTGTTTGCTATCAAACAGTTCCCCATGCAGCACAGAAAACATACGCCGACATACTTTGCAATTTGCTTTATATTAATCTCCCGTGACGCTGTCAAGCCATGCAGGGATTTGCCTCTTCCCTGCACACACGTCTATATTTTTTAAGGCGTTTTCTTTTTTGAGACGGACGCGGTGGAGAATCAGCTGTTGTAGAACTGCGCAATTGAGAGCAACAGCAGAGCACACCGCACACAGAGCACACCGCACACAAGCAGATCGGCGGCCACAGGGAGGTTTTTGTTTATGCCCGTGGGAGGTCCTGAGTGACCCCCGCGCCAGAACAATTGTGCTTTAATATTTCCTGTTTTATTTTGTTCATTATTGTTAAATTCAGTGTTGATGTTGTGTGACAGATCGCGCAGGGGGCATTTAGGAAAATACGGAACAAACCGCGTTCCGTATTGATTCAATACGGGACGCATCAATTAGTGTTCAAATAAAGGACGAATCCGTATTTTACGGAAAGGGTGGCAACCCTAAATTGCTGTTCACACTGTAGAGTGCACTAGCTGATATTTACAGTCAGAATAGATACTTTTAAAATTCATCCCATGTATAAACATCCACCTCCATTGTTCTGACCCCGGACAACTCGGGCCTTCCCTCAGAGTGGTCAGTGTACACTGTCAGTGCTCGCAGAGAGCAATTTAGCGAGCCTCCGGTGACTCTGAATTTCTGAATGTAGAGAGTATCACCGTATTTTCATGACTGAGGACCCATAAAATTGTCACGAACGTGCTTGTTTGTGCGCACACCCGTGGGCGACTAGACCTGGATTTTTTTCCCCCTCATGAGCAGACCTGTCGCTGATCCAGGCGAGAATGCCTGCGTCACTCGCTGCCCTTCTGAAATGGCCTTTAATGTGTATTTCCGAACACCCTAATAATATAGGGTTTAAGTGGTTAAGTCTGCCCCAAGGAACCTGAGTGCAAGCATGTGCCCCCCCAGCTCCCCCCCAGCTTGCTGTAGCTGAAGCAGGCATATATGTTGAAAGGGACACTTGAGTGATCATTTTCCAATTATTGAAACCCTATACTTACTACTTAGTAGACAGTGGTACCCAGGCCTATAAGTCAGTGACCAGGCACTCTTTAGTCTTTATTGGATTCTGAGCAAGACGGTGAACTGATATTGACATCCTTGTGATTTTAAAAGAACAAAATAGAAGAACATCGTATCTCATCATGTTGTACTCTCTGTCTGTCTCTTTTGCAGATAAACCAACTGTCATAGATGTTGACATATTTGTGAACAGCATTGGGCCTGTGTCGTCAATAAATATGGTAAGTGGATGCAGTCTTTCAAACTTTGGATGTATGAATGAGTCTTTGCACATTTTCTATTTTGTTGACTTGTCCTTATAGCTGCATGAGCAGACAGGTTTCCAAATCATTGTGTCCACATTTTTAATTTGCAACTAGAAAACATCTACATTAATTGTTATTCAAGTATAGGGGAAATATCAACTGTCTGGCAGGGAAGCGATCGAGGCTGCACTCTGATAAAGAAAGGTCAACTCTTCCTGACTATTCAACCTTTTGGAGCTTTTTTGACCAAAAATTTACATTAACCAGTGCAGTATTTAATCTGTGCTACTGTACATGCAGGAACTAACACCACCGCTGGGATTCCAAGTAATATGAACCAAATATGTCATTGTGGATATAGTGGTCCTGGTGTGTGTGTGTGTGTGTGTGTGTGCCAGCAATATTCTGCAAAGAAAGTGTTACCTTATTTTCCTCTTTCCCCTTTATTTGAAGAACAAACACTGGATACTAGGTCCCACAAACCAAATCTAAATTGGTGGTATAAAAGCCAGTGGTCTTGTTATAGTCTGTCCCTTAATTTGCATTAAGCCCACCCTTTTACTGCATTGACTCCATTGCTTGCTGTATGTCAAACTTCTAAACCCATCACAGTTACAGCCCTCAAACTAGAGCTCTGATATGTCATACGGATGACATACTGTATGTATGAATTTTAAACGGACTCTGCTTTAACTATACATGGGAACTGCCTGAATGGTTCAGGTGTTTCAATGCCGAAACACTCCATTATATACCTGAGCTCCCCAGACACCTGACAACCTGTGGTGGTGTGAGGCTAAAACCTCCTGTCTGATGGTAAGCAGGATAAGTCCACGTGGGTGAAAGAGCGACAAATACAGGCAAGAGGGGGCACCTAAAAGCTGGATTTATTTGTGTTGAAAATAGCCGTTACAAGCTTAACGTCATCACACAATGCATGGTGAGCTTGTAAATCAGCTATCTTTGCCACACTTCACCGGCATCAGTGGCGTGCACAGACATTTAGAGGGGCAGGTGCTCAAGTGAGAAGGGGCACCTTGTGCAGCGCGTGGAACCAGCCGGTTGCCTTAATAGTGTGAGATTTATAGATTTTGTGGCATAAATAATATAATAGAAGCTTTTTATCAAGAATTGATCAATGTCCCCATGGTCCACATACTGTACAGTGTACACTGTACAACATTTTTTTTTCTTTTTTTCAAAAGGGCACATTGCTGTCCAGAGGGCAAAGGGCAGGTGCTCTACCACCACCTAGTGTCTATCTGTGCACGCCACTGTCCGGCATGCAAAGTAAGCCTTAGAGTCTAGTGGGGTGGCAAAGACAAATGGAACGTGACATATTTGGATGCTTAAAGAATAGTTAAGTTAGTACTGTAGGAGAGGGTGGTTTTATTCTGGAGTGGTCTTTGCTGAAATTCTACATTCAGACTGAAGTGTCGGAACAAAAGAGGTGGGTGGTTCACAGGGGAATAGAGTTGAAGGTTTGGCCAGAACTCTGCATGAAGCAAATCAGAGATAAGATGTTTTCTCTGGCAACTCAAGGCCAGACACGTAACTGCCATGGCTCAATGGTCCAGACACCTTGGCCACTCTCTTTATGGTTTGTGAGATGTTCATTTCATCAAGGAAAAGGCCTGAAGTGCTCTATAAGCTGTGGATGTCTTAGTCCTTAGTGCTTTATGACTGTGTGTGGCACGTACACTCAGTAGTTGTTTGATAACTTACAGTCTGTAGAGGTTTGTTTGGAGTGAGAGCATTCACTGAAAAGAAATCCAATGTTTTCCAATTCATGTTAAACATTCATAAAGTAAATAAATTCACTTTCTTATTATATAAGGTTCCTCTGTACCTCACTAATGACAGATGCAGGGGGACCTGTTTTCTCTGATATTGCTAAACATTGTTAACAACATGTTGAAATCTAATAAATACACTAAAGAAACTGCTGGAAAATTATTATTATTAGTACTAGTATTATTGTGGGGTCGTTGCAACAGCAGCGGCACCACTATAGTTCTCTTAAGAAGAAAACGTTGGCGCCTAACTAGTCCTATACACGCTTTCACTTAGACACTCCGTTCATTGATGATGTCAAATGATGTTCAGATTGCTGTGGAATCGTGCGGCATCTCTTGAATATTTGAAATGTTTTGTAGTTTCCGAGATACTTATATATGAAGTCAATTATAATGGAAGTCAATGGAGGATTTTGATACGTCGCAAATTCTTCATACTTTCACCTCCATGGAGACTCCATTCACAATTTAAAAACATTGCCTTACTGTGGACACACAGGCCTGAACTGTTTACTTTGAAAACACTGGATCTCCCTATTCCTTCATACTTTCACCGATAGTGATAAAAGCGATATAAAATACAATACCAATTGGTATTGTTAAAGGGGAGAAATAACCAACCAAATTTAAGTTTCCAAACTTTTTGTGCTGAGTTTACATAGGGACAGCTCACATAGCTGTTCATAGGTGTGGCTAGCACAAAAAAAAAGGAAAATGCTTGTTCATTTGGGGATTTAAACCAGCTGGTTGGTGGCTGTTTATTGAACCTGTCAGAACAAATCACTGCGTGATAAATTACTTTTGTCATTAAAAATTCATGAGGAAGCTGTAGTCCTCCCTAGAGTCTCAGACAATACATGTTTCTCAATACCACTGGACCAGTACTACAACAAGGGCAAGATAAGAGTTCTAGCTATTATTTGTTTTGAGAATTACAGAGAACATTTTCACAACCAACTTGGCCTGTTCCACCTGAACACAATCCTTTGATTTTTACAAATCCATGCTCTACTTGGCTTTTATAGCGTTTGGTAATTCACCTCCAGAAAAGAAAGGTTTTAAAAGCAGTCTCAAGATTTTGTTTACACAAAATGGTTTATGTTGGATTGTCACCAGTACACACACACTCTGATAAACCCTACTGGTGGATGATAAGGACAGTACCCCTACATGAACCTGAATCTGTGTGCACCCTGTCCCTACAATATATCAGCTGCAGGCCTTATGCTTCAAAGATAGGGAGAACTCTATACTTGCGTAAGCTGAATGGCTAGCAGTGTATTCTGAGACACAGCGATGGTGCTGGGTGGGTGGGGGGAAGAATATGTAATGTTCCATTCAAATTGGCTGTCCATTCAAATGTAAAATGTGCTGTACTCAAACTGCAAGGTGCACAATGCTTCTGAAATAGCCTTAGTTGAAGTACACATTATCACTACATGTGATGATACATTTAGGCAATCGGAAGCCAAGCAGGAAAGTGTTGCTTAGTTCCTCTCTGTTTCCTGTGAACGATGCATGCCAATTTGATCTAGAAATTGATCTCGCAGGGGTGTCAAACTGGCGGCTTGCAGGCCAGATGTGGCTGTAAAACTCAAACTCATTTATTTAACCACAATAATCTGCAAGCATTTCTATGATCTGTGAGATTTTTATTGATATTTCTATTTTATGTTTTGACAGAGTGACACAGTTATGCATTAATTGAAGATGGAGGAAGTTCCACAGCAGTCATTATCATGTTATTGAAGAGAATAATGATGTGTGACCTTTTGGGTGAAAGGAATTACCCATAACATCCTTTCAGTATAACTGTAAACTGGATAATTTGTCTAGTGACTAGATATTGTAAACAACAGCTGGTTGTTCAAGCTGGCCACATCACTAAATTAGAATAAAGGGGTGAATCATGGTTATGCTAAATTTATAGTTGATTGTGTGCATGAAAATAGCAGATCTACAAGCTTTCAATGTGTCACAGTGCAGTGTTGCAAATAGACTGTGTGTTTTGCGTCCCTATAGATGCAATATCCTACTATAAATGCGCCACATGTCTCTCTGTGTGTGTGCGTGTGTGTGCGCGCGTGTGTGTGTTTGTGTGTGTCTGCGCGTGTGTACTACGGTTGTAATACACATAACTCGAGAACCGTTCGCCACACCGACTTCAAAGTTGGTCGGACCCACGGTTCTCCAGAACCACCACAAAAGGCTCTGGTCAGGCTCTGCCAGTGGGCCTAATGAGCCAAAGTTCCCTCACCTGTGCAATTTCCAGCCTCTGCCTCAGCCAATTGATTGCCAAGGCAACCCCACACCTGCAAATTGATTACTGAACCACTCCACTTTTCACAGTCAGTTTGCACTCTTCAGACACAGGCAGACTGGCAGATACAGAGATCTCCATGTGGACAAAGACAGATAGTTAAAACGGGTGATATGACAAGTTGACAACGGGTATTATTATCTTCCCAAGTTGCATCGTTCTCAAGTAGACCGGTTGTCGATCGGCCACATATTGGTATCGGCTGATATTTTCCGGTCAATATCGGTATCGGCAAATTAAACTGACATTAACCGATAATGTCATACATTTTGCGTTGGCTTTGTTGGTGTGTTGGTTATGTGCAGCCTACCAAGCTGTAGATTCTGAACATGTATTTCTTGTATTGAATATATTTGTTTCCCTGGCACAAAAGGGGGAAATAAAAACAACAAAAAATAAATAAACATATATCAGTATCAGTATCGGCTAAACATCGGTATCAGCATCGGCCAAGAATTTCCATATTGATGCATCCCTACTTATAATATCAGACCTTCATTAATCTGAAATTAAATATGCCTATTCCCTTAAATCAAGGTGTTTCATTAGATGTATTCTAATGCCATATGATACTTTTAAGTTTCGGAACTCCGTGCCAGTGATGAAACAGCTGCTAAAGAAAGTTTGCCATATGCAATAATTATTGGACGTAATGAGCAGTGAACAGTCTCTAGTCTCTCTGAGACTCTTCAGTGGCAGCGGTGGCCGAACGGATTGCGGAGCGGTCTTGATACCGGAAGGTCGCCAGTTCGAATCAGCGGTCTGACACGTTAAAAATTACCACCGCTGAAGTGCCCTTGAACAAGGCATTGAACCACTACGATGAAATGTTCTATGAGCAGGGCCTGGCTGGAAACAAGTTCTTGAGCTTAGCCCAGATACCCTGGGTAAATATAGTAATCATTTCATTTCTCTCTCTCTCTCTATCCCTCCCCTAACGGGTTCTGAGCTACTATAGGCTATTATTCATTTTATATCTTAAATGGTATCAGTACAACTGGTACAAGGCCTTAGTGCATCAATCAGTTTCTGTTGCATAGGGTGATATGGGTATACAAAAGTGCAATTAGGTTAGTTTTGATATTGCTTGCAGAACAGCTCACGGCTCAAGAAGCAGATACTGTATCTCTCTCCCTCCAATGAGAATCTATACCTCTCATATGAAAACAAACAGCTTCTCTGCGATCCGTGCACTCGCTGAGCTCCAAGGGAATCCAACTCCAAGAGAATCGATTGGTCAGCAGGCAGTGCATTTATACACGTTGATCTGTTGTGTCAGTGTGCAGCATGTTACTGTACCATGGCAATGTAACCCTGAAAACCCAGATTTGAACCTGAAGTTACCTCACTAACGCCCTAATCCTGCTTCGTGGTATAGGCCCTTACTGGAAGTCCAGGACGTATCTGTGAATTTCCCTTGGAAATACTGTGCAATACATTAGCTGTGTGATATTGACGACAGACATGGGATAAAGTGTCAGAGGAGTCACTGAAATCAGGAAGCTACTGGATTGGATTCATTTAATTACCAGGGACAGTTCACATGAATTCACTTTTCACTTTTCAAATCCATGTAAATGAGTATGTATATTCTGGGCTAGTCAAATACATAATGTAAAAATATGAATAAAAACACAATATTCTGGGCTAGCCTATTTTATACAATACCCTGGTTTATAAACTGGATTAGTATGCCCCAGTGTATAAAACAGATCAGTCCACTTTAACCTCAGGTATAGTTTAGCTATGGGAATATTTTCATCATATCAGGTTTTGAACCTAGTTTCTGACCATCTTCCAAGAGGCCGTAACTAGTTGGTATCCTACCAGAAACCAGGGTCTAAGCGTCAATGCGAACAGTTCGATTAACACTGTGGATGTCAAACTCATTGCATACCATACCACACTAACAATAAACCGATACATGGTCAACCGATACATGGCCAATGATAACAGCCTCAACGTGGTCATGTACCAAGTATTCTATTTATAACCTTCTAGTTCATTCTGTGTCCTAGGCAACAAGTGTAACCTGTGATTTGTCACTTCTGCAGTAATAGCCAGATGTGATGTTCGCTCTCTCCCTACATACAGTAGCTGCTGTTCTCACTGTCCCACCGGATTCCTTGACAAATATAATATTCATTTTCAATTTATTTCCTACTGCATAAACAACCAGCCGGCAGCAGAAATACAGCTTAGACACACCATGGCGTGCTGGAGAGAAGGCATGCTGACCTCCAGCGTAACTTTAATTTGTTATTTTTTGGGCTGCATATAGCCCATTTCTGGATGTGAATTCCCCGGTGCTTGGCTTCCCGAGTGCTGTATTGATAAAGCAGTGCAGACGGGTAGACAGTGTACTTTTCAGGGATTAGGTGGTAGCCGTGCTTTTATATATTTTTTGTATTTTCCAAATAACAAATGAAACATATGTACATTCCAGAAAAGAAAAAAGACAAAGACAAACCGGGGGTTTTGGCAAAAATTGCACTCTTGTACAAATGCCATTTTCCCAGCCTTGGTCCTCAGATTCATTTCTCCATGAAATATATTTCTTCAATAATTTCCATCCAGTGCTCCTCTCTAGGAGCCATCTCCTCATGATGGCTTTTTTTTAAAGCTGCTATTAACAATATTCTGAACAGGTATAAGTCCTCATGTCCTATGCCCTCTGATGTCAGTCCAAGATATAAACTACGGGGGTCACGAATTATGTTATATCCCATCATTTTCTCCAGATACATATGGAATGCCAATTACTCTCAGACAATTCAATGTTAAATTCAGATTCCCACTTCAATTTGACATACCGTACAATGTATTCCTTCCATGTTGCTGTTGCATACCTCTATACAATTGGAGACAATCCTTGAAGATGTTTGTTTACAGTATATGCACCCATCAACACACCAATTATAATTACTTCACTACCTTCCACTGAAAGTCCTTTTTAAATTTCAGTATCATAGACATGTCTTAACTGTAACTGTAAATAAATCACTGTTTTCCAAATCAAATTCCCTCTTAAGTGTTGACCATCAATTGTGCTGTATGCACAAGTGTGCATACAGCCGTCATTCCCCATCTTTCATACATTTTATCCATTAACCCAGGTTTGAATTTATGAGTCTTTTTTTTCTGGGTTGTAGATTTGGGTAATGAAGTCATCAGCACGAGCATCAGATAATGAGACTCCTGGTAATACCAATCAGAACAGATCTCAGCAGAATACTAATATGCAGCTAAGAGTGCTTCAATCATCGCATAATGAACTAACATGAGTGTCTTTCCCGATCTTTTAAACCTGATGTATCGGTGTGGTGCGAATATAGCCGATCTACAAGCTCACAATGCATCGTATTTGATGTGTTGTGAGCTTTTAGTTCGTTTTTTTCCGGTGTGCGACACTGCCGGATGATGGAGAGCTGCGTAAAATTACGATGGCCGCACACACAGGTCTCTCTCTCTTTCTCTTGCCTTGGTGCTGCTGCTCTCTATGTGTCTGATGTCACTGCTCTGAATGTGTCATTTTGAATCGATTGCAAGAATTCAAGATAATTTGAGAGGGAATAGGGTGTGGAAGTAGATGGAAGCTGATTGGAGATGGTGAATGACATGGAAGGAGCAGTGTAAGCTTGAGGTATTTATGCAGATATTATGCTGATGCGAGAAAAAGATTTTTCTTTTTTTTGGATATTCTGTGAGTGCTAAACAGGCTACCTCATGTAGGAAAGTGACTTTTGTAGGAATTTTGTAGGGATTTTCTGGGGCTATTGGAACACTCACTCCTTTTTGTGACATGGGTCCTGAATATCAGAACTAGGCTACACACGCTATTTTACAGGCTCTCCATGTGGACTTTGTCCACTCATGACGAGTGTACAGCTAGGTCACTACCAATTAAATTAACACTCCACCTAAGCTAGGTAGGTTGGTAGGCTATAAGTATAGGGGGAGGGCATAGTGATGCGTTTGGTAGGATTTTGGCTTATTTGGGTGCCATCTTCCTGCCTAAAAAAAATCACCCACTTCTTAATCAGAATCAAAATCAATAGGGATGCACGATTAATCGGTAGCATTCGGAATTGGCCATATCGGCCATAAAAATGCCATATCGGTATCAGAACGGTCTCAAAATAATATAGATTATTTAATCGTTTTCACCAGCTACGTTTTTTTTAAAATGAAAAATCATCAATGAGTTCCATATAAATCAAAAGTGTCTAGTACCTCTAGTCTAGAACAAAAGCCAAATCAAATATGATGTAAAATCTTAAGTAATATTAAGTCAAAATAAACTTTTTTAATTTGTTTAATTTGTCATTCAATTGTGAAAACAGACACTTGGAAGAGAGTATACGGTAGGCTATAACCTACCAATATGGCCCATGGCCAAATGCAATTCACCCTTTGTCAAGTCCTGCCCATGGTTGTGCCCCTCTTCGCACCCATTGGTTGCTGTTTTGTGGTTGGATAAAAACCCTTTCTCTCCATCTACTACCATTGAAATAACGTGGTTAGTCAGTCAGGGACCAATCAGAGGTCTGACAAAGTGTGAATTGTGCAGGACACCAACAAATATGCATTGCGTGTACATAGCCATGTGAAACTATATTGTCCCCATGACACAATGCACAATTAGTGACAATCCAGCAGCACAGTGGGCTACAGTAGGCCTATATTATTCATTAATTATCGTCATCATCATCATCATCATCATCAATGGTCGGCCACTGTTGCAGAACGTATCCCTGCGTACTGTCCCCCCCACCTATCTATCTGTCTGTCTGCCATGCGCAAAGAGGCTGCATGGATAGCCGAAACAGAAACGATCACTCGTTAGTCTTGCTCAGACTATATTCTGTCTGAGTGCCAGCCATTACTTTTATAAATAATGTCTTCATAGAAACCGATATAAATACAAAGTGTAAAACCGTCTATCAGACCGTATTTTAGTTGACGTCAGCACCTCCGGTGAGTCATTCAGACAGACAGACAGACAGACAGACAGACAGACAGACAGACAGACATTTTATTCTGCACAGGCCGTGCCAATATGGGATTAAATATATTTGCATCAATGTAATCGTATGCCTACTTCCTCCTGTTAAACATTTTTGAATGCAGCAATTTCTTGAAAGAATTGCCCTCAGTCGAAATCCATGACGCATCTGCGTGCAGTAGAGCCTGAGAGAGAGAGAGAGAGACAGCGAGAGAGATGTGTGAGATAAAGAATAAATAATCTCTCTCAATGGACACTCCTGGGCTCCGTAGTACATGGCTGAATAAGGGTAAAAGAAAATAAATTGTGCAATAACAAACTCGACTTCAACTTCAAGTTCAACACTGGGTGAACTGAACTCATCTGCTGCAGGCAGTGATGCAGTTGAAGCTGGGTGTTCTCTTTGACTCCCTTCGCCACGAGCAATTTCCAATGGTTGTGCAGTGGTTGGCTGTCCCAGATATTATGTCTCAATCTGCAATAATTGAGGGGGTTCCAGGGGTCCCACAGCTAAGCTGTAGCCTAAATGATTGGCTGTTATACATAAAAGTGACTATTACGGTTCTGTAACTCCCAGTGTGTAAAATTGGAATAAATGGACCTGTGAATGACTCTTATGGGCTCATTTGTGCACTCCCTGCAGACTGCTGTGTTTTTCGGATTTTTAGGAGCGTTTCTCAGACGTTTTTCTGAAAAACGGCAGCAGTCTGCAAGGACCTTTAGAGTTAATTGATCATTGTTGATTTTAAAGTGTAGATTCTAGATTGAGGTCACACACATGAGTTTGTACAGTAGCATCTCTGAATGTGCAACTCATCGAACCGTGAAAAGTATGGGGGACAAATCAGGGTTGTTCCTCTCTGGTTGTAAATGTGTACCTAATAAAATGTCCAACAAGTGCACATGCAGGTCACAATAAACACCTCTCCCTAAATTTTCAGAAATGTCAACAAACCTGTCTTATTAGTAACCCACTTGGCCAGCTCCCCGTGTAATGGATGCGTATCTTTCCCATTTCTCGGTTTGACAAAGTTAATCGGAAGAATCGGATGTAAAAAAAATGCTGTGTTGTGACAGGCGGTCGTCTTTTATTTCACCCGGAAATCCGACCGCGATCATCGGTCGGATCGGCGGTCCTGGACAATCATATCAGGTTGGTTTCTGGTTATGTCTGAGTCTGGTTATGTCTGAGTATAGGGCGTATCGGATTTGTTTATGGTTATGTCTGAGTCAGAATGACGTGGTTATTCTAGGTTAACATCGATCATTTAGAATTAGCATACCTTTCTTACAGCGCTGACATAGGGAAAAACCTAATGCACCACACATCACGTTTTTTTCTTTTTTTTAATGACTTTATTTTTAGATCAGTGTAGCCTAGCCCGGCCTGTGTGGTTTCTGGTCTAGACTAGGGGTCGGGTGCCGGTCGAAAACAGGCGGCGGATCCTATTGGTTCACCGATCGGAGCCCCCCTGCGGTGAACACCGACGTCACCAAATTTGGAGCGACGGGCCTCTGCACTGTCATGGGTTTGCTAAATTCAAGGAAGTGAGCTTCACTGGACATGACCGTGTCACAGATCAGTCTCTCAGGTCACTCTCTTTGACCTCTGGATTTGCTCTTCCTATGGAAGCACATGCTCTTGTCCATGTCAGGGGTAGACAAGACATTAAGGGAAATTTTCAAAACTGTCCTTAGTATTGTAGCTACTGGTCCTGGAACATTATACTTTTGAATAAAAAAATAACAGTCAAGAATTGACCCTCGGGCGCCCGCTGGCCTAGTGGTCCAGGCACATGCCACATATAGGCTCTGGCCTGACAGCGCGTTGCGTGTTCGAGGCCCGTTCACAACGGCCTTTGCTGCATGCCCCCTGTCTCTCTCTCCCTCTTTCCTGTCAATCTTCACTAGTATCTATCTATCAATAAAGGTGGAAAAGCAAAAAAAAAAAGGAAAAAAAGAATTGACACTCATATATTTGACTCACAAAACGCTATGATGTCATTAACCAGACAATTTTACAAAATCGTTACAAAACACCAGCACCACAAACAAATTATGTGAACTTAGATATTTTAAGGCATTAATTTTACTGGCCCAAGTGGGCAAGTGGAAGGTGCATTCTGCTGGCCCAGAGGGTCTAAATAGTACTTCCGGGCCACCGGGCCATTTATAATGTCTATCTCCTCATGTCTCTCTCAGCTCAGCGCTGTTCTTCACAAGCCACTCTCACAGGCAGTCTGCCACAACTGCCAGACATGTGTCTGTGTTCAAGCATTATTTTAATTATAAATAACTGACACTTTGTTTGAGGGGCATTTAACCAATCATTGTACGACAAATAGCAGAAATAGTGAGCTTTAGATCGGCTATTTGGAAAATGGATTGTGATGGATGTGTTTTGTTTTTTACACACTTGTCAGACCATTCAGCTTACTGACACATCCATCAGCCTCCATGTCAAAAATTACAAGAACATGATATAAAAACGCTGTTGGGAGACAAACGTTATGAATCTGCAATGAGACAGATTTCTAGAATGACCTACTGTACTGTATGTTGCCAACAATGTTCGATGAAGACTTGTTAAGCCTTGTCTTAAGAAGCAGCAATACAAATGTTACACCGGTTTGGCTCAATAGCACAGCAGTTCTATGGATGTGATTGCATTGCTGGGCTCCTCATTGATCTGAGAGGAAGTATTTGGCACTGCTGCCTCTGTCATGGTGACAGATGGTCCTTGTCATGCCACGGAACACTTTTTTCTAACAAATCAAACTGGCTGTAATGAATCATTGGCCTTTTACCCCAGCAATGCCACAAAGAAATATGACCACAATTTGATTTTTGTTCCTGATGGGTAATTAGTTCAGACTCAAAAAGGATACGTCATCTCATTGTGATTTTATTTGTGTACTGTATTGTGTGACTGGGAGACAATGCAACTGACTGAGAGCCAATTAAGAGCAAACGAGCTGCATTATACAGGCATTATGCTAGGAGATCTATATGCATCTGCTAGTGTCCACATGCTGGCACACATCGATAGTAATCATTAAGGGAGTTGTTTGAATTAGCTGGTAAATTACTGTGTAGGAGAAGGACTTTGAATCACAGCAATTGTGTTCTGAACCTGAACATTATATAGCTTTAAAAATAGAAAGGTTGCTGGCACTGCACTCTCTAACTTCCAATGGAAAATATCTGTCATAATAGAGCAAATCTGCCTTCTTCAGGGTTGAAAACATTGATATGTGTTTATTCTCCATCATGTACTCCTCATAATACATTCATCTTGCATCGTAAGTTACAAGTGTTCATCAGCTTTTCTATTTGTATTTGCTTATTTTTCATTGGTCGCCATTTCACCCACTTTGCGCTCAAACATGCTACTTTATAACAATCTCCACAATATCAGAAATAAATGAAAAGCGGTTTTATTTGTGAGAATTTCACAATCTCTAGACTAGATGATGGATTTCAAGTGCTCGAGGCCGATGGCACCATTCCAATGCATTTAAGAGACAGTTTGATTCACAATGTATCATTTCTTGCAGAAAGAGAAGCAAACGTTTAGGATAAGATCAAATATATTTATTGATACTGGAGGGCAAGTTGGGTTTATTATAATCATCTTAAATATAATAATAAATTGCTAAACACCATGAGGGCCATGTGGCCAAATCTTCCAAAAACAATTGTCCAGGCCAATGTTATCATTTAACTCTTATGATAGCCTTATTTTCCCAAGATGAAAACTCACTTTACAACATACTCTTTATTCTATGTGTAGCCCCCAGCCAAGACCCAGCCCGCAACAGCCCTGCCAATCGGGCTCAGCCCTATTGGCACAACAGGTTGCGTGTTGGTCTGGCGAGTGGGAGGCCCGGGTTCAATCCCCGCTTTCCGCGCAATGCCACAATATGGCGTAGTCGGCAGGACGTGGAGCGTGATATCCTTGAGTGAGGGACATGAGGGACATCGTGTGTGGCGGTCCGCGGTGTGAAGTGAGAAGCGCGAGGACGTGCTTCAAAGACTGGGGGGGTGATTGTAGCCCCCAGCCAAGACCCAGCCCGCAACAGCCCTGCCAATCGGGCTCAGCCCTATTGGCACGAGGTTGCGTGTTGGTCTGGCGAGTGGGAGGCCCGCGTTCAATCCACTGTATGACACTGTAGTATGATCAATTAGGAAAGAATACTGTACTTGTACTGTGTGTGTGTGTGTGTGTGTTGGGCTGCGCAACATTGACACTTGGTGGTCAAAAAACGTTATTTCCGTGCTAGTCCTAGGCCTAGTCTGCCTTGGCCTAGCCTGAGCTAACGCTAGACCTTTCTGGCCTAGATGGGAGGGCCACGGCTCAGATTTACGCACCCCCACCATTGGTTCACCGATCTGTCCGTCAGCCCCGGTCTCTCCTCCCCCCAGTGCAGCACTGTTATTGTGTCGACCATAAGCAGAAACCACTGGTTGCTGGAGTATACCATTCTAACGGACTGTCAAAGTTATTTCCACAGAGTCGGCACACGTTGTTTTTTTTCCCAGAACCCTGAATTCACATCATTTGAAGCGACGCCTACGCGGAAGGGTTGACTCCCACGTTTAGGCCAGTGCAGCCCATGCGTAAATCCAGGCTTTCATTTTTCGCGCAGACGAAATGAAAGCCTGGGTATCGAGGCTAGCCTTGGCCTTAGCCTAAAAACAGGTCAGGAAGCCTTGTGCTAATGAGTTGAGAATATTGAATATTTTGTGTGTCTATAAACCACAAGGAAAATTCAATGTGCAACACAAGAGTACACACCAGACGCGCCGTATAACAAATGTTAACACATCAGGAGATAGTCAGATGTCGTTTTCTGACAGGCTATCATTTGTGAATGATAATATGAATTAGTTTGCACCATGCATGGTGCAGAATTGATCACTTGAATATATTATTTGTATATTAAGTACAACACTGAATCCCTAAATGGTGAACTGAGGCACAATGGTGTGCCTGCCTCTGTAAAAAGTCCAGGTGTGCCCACAACACCTTGTGAACTTGTAAATACTTTTCATTAAATGCAAATAAACATTCAAAGCGAGTTATTAGATTCTATATGAATACAGGTTTGCCTTGAGATTTTGAACCGTAACCCACTGCTATAACATAGTTCTTGCCTTTAAAGACATAGTGAACTGGCATTTTAGGTAATTTTATTTTGAAGTTTCAGTCTGAAACGGAAGCCTGTACATTTCTGAAACAGAGCGTCACATCCCTTCAGGCTATGGGACGTTAGTATATGGGAAGCCGTTTAGGCCATAAATGCATAGTCAACTCGCACATACATGTATACTTCTCTTGCACATACATATATATTGGTACTTCACTTGCACATACATGCATATCTCACATACACATACATGCATACTTCACTTGCACATACATACATTTAGGTACTTCACTTGCACATACATATATATTTCATTTACACATACATACATACTTCATTCGCACATATATAAATACTTCACTTGCACATACATACATACTTCATTCGCACATACATACATACTTCATTCACACATATATAAATACTTCATTCGCACATACATACATACTTCATTCACACATATATAAATACTTCACTTGTACATACATACATACTTCACTTGTACATACAAGAGTGTCTGTCTGACCTTTCATTTCTCAACCGTTTTGGACAGGGGTGGATTTGTTGGAATCGTGTCACCCCCCTGGGGACGTTTTTGGGGGTCTCAAGGTTCACGGACCCCTAGGGACCCCCACATGGTAACTCTTTCATTTCTCAACCGTTTTGGACAGGGGTGGGTTTGTTGGAATCGTGTCACCCCCCTGGGGGCGTTTTTGGGGTTCTCAAGGTTCGCGGACCCCTAGGGACCCCCAGGGACCCCCACATGGTAACTCTTTCATTTCTCAACCGTTTTGGATGGTGGTGGGTTTGTTGGAATCGTGTCACCCCCCTGGGGGCGTTTTTGGGGGTCTCAAGGTTCGCGGACCCCTAGGGACCCCCAGGGACCCCCCAGGGACCCCCACATGGTAACTCTTTCATTTCTCAACCGTTTTGGATGGTGGTGGGTTCGTTGGAATCGTGTCGCCCCCCTTAGTGCGCTTTTGGGGTTTTGGAGGTTCGGGGACCCCTGGCGAACCCCAGGGACCCCCACATGGTAACTCTGTCATTTCTCAACCGTTTTCGACAGGGGTGGGTTTGTTGGAATCGTGTCACCCCCCTGGGGGCGTTTTTGGGGGTCTCAAGGTTCGCGGACCCCAGGGACCCCCCAGGGACCCCCACATGGTAACTCTTTCATTTCTCAACCGTTTTGGATGGTGGTGGGTTCGTTGGAATCGTGTCGCCCCCCTTAGTGCGCTTTTGGGGTTTTGGAGGTTCGGGGACCCCTGGCGAACCCCAGGGACCCCCACATGGTAACTCTTTCATTTCTCAACCGTTTTGGACAGGGGTGGGTTTGTTGGAATCGTGTCACCACCCTGGGGGCGTTTTTGGGGTTCAAGGTTCGCGGACCCCTAGGGACCCCCAGGGACCCCCACATGGTAACTTTCATTTCTCAACCGTTTTGGATGGTGGTGGGTTCGTTGGAATCGTGTCGCCCCCCTGGGGGCGTTTTTGGGGGTCTCAAGGTTCGCGGACCCCTAGGGACCCCCCCATGGTAACTCTTTCATTTCTCAACCGTTTTGGATGGTGGTGGGTTCGTTGGAATCGTGTCGCCCCCCTTAGTGCGCTTTTGGGGTTTTGGAGGTTCGGGGACCCCTGGCGAACCCCAGGGACCCCCACATGGTAACTCTTTCATTTCTCAACCGTTTTGGACAAGGGTGGGTTTGTTGGAATCGTGTCACCCCCCTGGGGGCGTTTTTGGGGTTCTCAAGGTTCGCGGACCCCTAGGGACCCCCAGGGACCCCCACATGGTAACTCTTTCATTTCTCAACCGTTTTGGATGGTGGTGGGTTCGTTGGAATCGTGTCGCCCCCCCCGAGTGCGTTTTTGGAGGTTCGGGGACCCCTGGCGAACCCCAGGGACCCCCACATGGTAACTCTGTCATTTCTCAACCGTTTTCGACAGGGGTGGGTTTGTTGGAATCGTGTCGCCCCCCTGGGGGCGTTTTTGGGGGTCTCAAGGTTCGCGGACCCCTAGGGACCCCCAGGGACCCCCACATGGTAACTCTTTCATTTCTCAACCGTTTTGGACAGCGGTGGGTTTGTTGGAATCGTGTCAGCCCCCTGGGGGCGTTTTTGGGGGTCTCAAGGTTCGCGGACCCCTAGGGACCCCCAGGGACCCCCACATGGTAACTGTCATTTCTCAACAGTTTTGGACAGGGGTGGTCTCAAGGTTCGGGGACCCCTAGGGACCCCCCCAGGGACCCCCACATGGTAACTCTGTCATTTCTCAACCGTTTTGGACATGGGTGGGTTTGTTGGAATCGTGTCACCCCCCTGGGGGCGTTTTTGGGGGTCTCAAGGTTCGCGGACCCCTAGGGACCCCCAGGGACCCCCACATGGTAACTCTTTCATTTCTCAACCGTTTTGGACAGGGGTGGGTTTGTTGGAATCGTGTCACCCCCCTGGGGGCGTTTTTGGGGGTCTCAAGGTTCGCGGACCCCTAGGGACCCCCAGGGACCCCCCAGGGACCCCCACATGGTAACTGTCATTTCTCAACCATTTTGGGGTTCTCAAGGTTCTCAAGGTACCTATGTAGACTCACTTTTTGACGCTGCATCCAATGCACATATTGCTGTTGCTGTGCGACGTCTAGAAAGTGGTGAAATAGCAGACGGAAGGGGAAACACAGTTTAGTATAAAAATGTACTTATCTAGACTTACTTTTCGACGCTGAATCCAGATATCATAATGTCGAGGCTGTCCGATCCCAGGAAAGTGGTCAGAAATGGCACCAAGGTTTTGTAAAAGTGTCACAAATGCACCCAGAAACGATATATTTCCAATGTTTTAAAATAATCAAGGGGTATCGATACATTGATGACATTTTCTGTGTATTTAAAGGTAATTCAGATGAAGTCCAACACTTTGTAACATTATTAAATAGTTTTGACTCTAATCTAAAGTTCACTATGGAATGTACAGTAGTCAGTCCCGGGTACACTTTCTAGATATGTGGATAAAGTTAAATGATGGCAATCTGTCGACCACCCTATATCAGAAAGAGACTGATCGAAATACTCTATTATTGGCCACTAGCAATCACCCCCCTGCTCTCATCAAGTCCCTGCCCATTAGTCAGTTTTATAGACTGAGACGTGTTTGTTCCTCCACTGAGGATTTTATTGACAAATCGTCAGAGATGAAAGTCAAGTTTACCCAAAGAGGGCATGCCATTGAAAACGTTGAGAAAGCATATACATTGGCTCTACAGAAGCCCCGTACAGAACTGTTGACAAAAACAAAGAGAAAAGAAAAAAAGTTTTCGGTAACATGTGTCACCACATATTCTCCTCTCGTGAGATAAAGGCTATGTTCAAAAAGCACTGGCACATTTTAACCTCTGACCCTGAATTATTGGCATTATTTAAGTACCCTCCCTTGTTTTCTTTTAAACAAGGAAAAAATGTAAAAGACCAACTTGTACATTCTGACTTTCAGTCCCCTAAGGTTTCACTTAGACAGACCTTATTGAGTCCTCTGCCACAGGGCAATTATCCATGTGGCCATTGTGCCCAGTGTGGCAATACACTTTGGATAAAAGCGTCTGCTAAATGACTGTAATGTAATAATGTAATGTAATACACACAAGACGTCCTCTTTTAATCACCCCCATACTGGCAAGAAGTTTAAGATTAACAGCATTATAACTTGTGTCTCAACCCATGTGGTATACATGATCAAATGTCCCTGTGGTTTAGCATATATTGGGAAAACTACTAGACAGTTAAAACAGAGAGCTATCGATGAGACGAACGCGCCAATATGTGTCTCCCCGCGCACGGACGTGTGGTTCTCAAAATTAGGGTTAGCATTTCACCATTCAATACACTAAACGTTATGAGGAAGGAGGAGAGACCCGCACACTGCCACTTGCTGGTTCAATAACTTTATTTTAAAGAGTCATATAGCGGCATTTCGGCCTTCTTCAGGCATAGTTTGAGAATAGGCTGACATTCATTAAATACACAACAGTAGGTTTAGACAACCAATCAAATTGTATATAGTAATCATTCATCAGATAGCAGCTGTGAAGAACCCAGTCATGTGACTTAAAGGTGCAGTACTTCTGTAGAACATTCCTAGTATATTATTGAAAGTCACCAATTACAATAATACAGGGAATAATATATAAGTCATGCCATAATACATAAGGAAATCAACATACAATTAAATAAGTAAATAAATGTAAAAAAAAAGTCCATATTCAAACAAGAGTGGACATAATGGATAGAAAAGAAGACACATGGTGCTTTTAGTACCCCACTGGACATGAAGTTCAAATCAATGATATAATAAATACAGTTTTTGGATTACAGCATAACATTTAATAATAGCTCATCATTCAACCCTTTCGGGTAGAGGGTTTGCAATGTGTGTATCCAGTACACTTCGCGTTGTTTGAGCAGGACATCATGGTTACCACCTCTGGCTGGTAGTTTGACTTGTTCTATACCAATAAAGCGAAAAGTGGAGATGTCATGTTTAAGATCATTGAAATGAATGGCAACAGGATATTCACGGTCATTTCTTCGAATAGAGCTCTTTTGTTCGCTCATTCTCTGTTTTAACTGTCTAGTAGTTTTCCCAATATATACTAAACCACAGGGACATTTGATCATGTATACCACATGGGTTGAGACACAAGTTATAATGCTGTTAATCTTAAACTTCTTGCCAGTATGGGGGTGATTAAAAGAGGACGTCTTGTGTGTATTGCCACACTGGGCACAATGGCCACATGGATAATTGCCCTGTGGCAGAGGACTCAATAAGGTCTGTCTAAGTGAAACCTTAGGGGACTGAAAGTCAGAATGTACAAGTTGGTCTTTTAAATTTTTATATATCGTTTCTGGGTGCATTTGTGACACTTTTACAAAACCTTGGTGCCATTTTTGACCACTTTCCTGGGATCGGACAGCCTCGACATTATGATATCTGGATTCAGCGTCGAAAAGTAAGTCTAGATAAGTACATTTTTATACTATACTGTGTTTCCCCTTCCGTCTGCTATTTCACCACTTTCTAGACGTCGCACAGCAACAGCAATATGTGCATTGGATGCAGCGTCAAAAAGTGAGTCTACATAGGTACCTTGAGAACCTTGAGAACCCCAAAGACACCCCCAGGGGGCGACACGATTCCAACGAACCCACCCCCGTCCAAAATGGTTGAGAAATGACAGTTACCATGTGGGGGTCCCTGGGGGGTCCCTGGGGGTCCCTAGGGGTCCGCGAACCTTGAGACCCCCAAAAACGCCCCCAGGGGGGTGACACGATTCCAACAAACCCACCCCTGTCCAAAACGGTTGAGAAATGACAGAGTTACCATGTGGGGGTCCCTGGGGGTCCCTAGGGGTCCCCGAACCTTGAGACCCCCCAAAACGCCCCAGGGGGGCGACACGATTCCAACAAACCCACCCCTGTCGAAAACGGTTGAGAAATGACAGAGTTACCATGTGGGGGTCCCTGGGGGTCCCTAGGGGTCCCCGAACCTTGAGACCCCCCAAAACGCCCCCAGGGGGGCGACACGATTCCAACAAACCCACCCCTGTCCAAAACGTTTGAGAAATGACAGAGTTACCATGTGGGGGTCCCTGGGGGGTCCCTGGGGGTCCCTAGGGGTCCCCGAACCTTGAGACCCCCAAAAACGTCCCCAGGGGGGTGACACGATTCCAACAAATCCACCCCTGTCCAAAACGGTTGAGAAATGAAAGGTCAGCCAGACAGACACTCTTGTCGCAGCGTGGGCGGTGTTATGGCAAAAATTGTGTCCTGACGAATTATGTGACCATCTTGCGAGCTTCCTGTTAAAGGAATTGCCTTCCTGTTATAAAAATACTGTTGTGCATATACATTCATACTCTCACACACACACACACAGACACACACGCACGCACACACACACACGCATGCACGCACGCACACGTATACATGCAGTCCTATGTATGTGCAAGTGAAGTATTTATATATGTGCGAATGAAGTATGTATGTATGTACAAGTGAAGTATGTATGTATGTGCGAATGAAGTATGTATGTATGTACAAGTGAAGTATGTATGTATGTACAAGTGAAGTATTTATATATGTGTGAATGAAGTATGTATGTATGTGCGAATGAAGTATTTATATATGTGTGAATGAAGTATGTATGTATGTGCGAATGAAGTATGTATGTATGTGCAAGTGAAGTATTTATATATGTGCGAATGAAGTATGTATGTATGTGTAAATGAAATATATATGTATGTGCAAGTGAAGTACCTAAATGTATGTATGTGCAAGTGAAGTATGCATGTATGTGTATGTGAGATATGCATGTATGTGCAAGTGAAGTACCAATATATATGTATGTGCAAGAGAAGTATACATGCATGTGCGAGTTGACTATGCATTTATGGCCTAAACGGCTTCCCATATTAGTACAGTAGCTCCGCTATGTTTGTTTGCAAGTGAGAGACATACGGTCAGCCAGCAAAGCATGATTGCTACTAGTAGCCTACATGGCTTATTTCTAACCTATACTGTTTTCAGATGCATATTTTAGCATGCTGATTAAGTTTAAAATGAGTAATATACTGTTTGGATGTCATCTTGAATGAGAGTAGCAGCTGTGTTTGGAGGAACGTGCACACAATGGGAATCAAACAGGTGAATGAAATCAAGATTCTTCAGGCCGCGTTACCTCATCACACAGCACGTTTTCGTTCAAAGGAAGCAATTCAAGTTGGCTTTTTATGGACTTTTGATATAAAAATACAGAAAAATGGAAATTGTCCCATTGTTTTGGCATCTATTGTTAGGTATGCCCATAATGACCATGGATATGCTCTAAAATAAAGTAAATTAAAGTGTGAAAAACACATTTTTCATTTCACTACGTCTTTAAAGGTGAGCATTCAAGAGAAATGATACAGAGAGGGAACTTTACATAGAGGTCTTCAGGGTGTGCTTCCAAACCCCCGTTCCATTGTATCGATGTTTATGATTCATTTGGTTTCTAACGTTGTTGTGAAATTAATACCCATGCTCAGCAGTGGGAGAAGGAGCTCATTCAAACGCTCTTGGGAGTCACACCATGTCTTTGTCAGTGAATCGATGTGAGTGAGCACGGTTGTTAACCTCGCATGCTCCCAATTCCACTTTGAATGAAAAGTGGTACCTTTTATAACACCGGTCCATGTTGACAAACCAATATGGACAGATTCGACACAAGGAAAAACTCATGAAGAATACTGAATCACTGAACTGCCTTGAGCAGTAACCCACATAACTCACGCCACTGGGATGATGAAGCACGCGCTCTCAAAATGGCCGTGGGCTGCCTCTAATGGGGATTTGGGGACACACAGAGATGCATCCCAAGGTAAGGGACAACAAACACATACTGGACATCGCAGAACCAGGTGGCACGGTCCGTGTTCTGCAGGATCACAGTGCCAGCGCCACACTGCAAACCAGGGTGCTGTGTGACCCATTTCATGGTAGCGAAGACCACTCAGACTAGAACATGAACTGTGCTGCTGCAACTGCCATATTTCACTCTGTAGCATTTAACGCTGAACGTGGTAGAAAGTTAAAAGTCTGCATGTGACGTCAAGACTCTGAGTGGGGGCACTTTATATCCCAATGTGATAAGGAAATGGGGGCTCAGAGGGTGATTAGAGGACAGAGCGAGCAGAGGAACTTTTTTCAGTGTAAGGCAGACCAAGCACTTTCTTCTTGACTGGGAAAAGGCCCGAGGGCTGACTGAGGGAGGCTTTGCTTTATGCTTTATTTATATGCTTCATATAACGCCGTCACATGGCAGAAATAGCAGATCTGCAAGGTCATAATGCGTCGCAGAAGTGATGCATGGTGAGCTTGCAGGTCGGTTATATTTGCCATGACACGTATGAATACGATTCATGTCCTGCAGGAATCCCTTACAACATCACATACCTCTTAAAGTGTGCCATGTTGTAAATTGTACACGACTACAGTTTCTCTCGCTGTCTGCAGTTACACCATAGCAAACAGAGGGATGGCAGATGGCTTATTATAAAACACTATATTACAAAGTGTATAGCTGGAACAGAAGGCATTGGGTCTAGACAAACCATGTCAGGAACATGGTTTGTTAGGTCATTATCTTCCAGGATAACAATATTGAGTGGTAACTCCCCCACATCATCTACTCATTCTACTGTATGCACGCTGTCACTGGTACCTACACCTACAGTACACTAGTTGACACGCGTGTCGACACAGTGCAAGGCATGTTGGGTTACAGGTGCATGATGGGATGGAGGGTTTTCATTATTATTAGGGTATCATACCCTGAAGAAGGCAACTTGTTTGTCAAAACGTTGGTAACAATAAAAGTGTTTTTGGCATCGGGACTACGAGTTGTGCAACCTCTCCTCTCCTCTATTTTAAAATATTAATAATAATCTCACATTTATATCACCTTTCTAAGTACCCAAAGAAGCTTAATGGAGTCGAAGAGAAAACTACAAAAGAAAATCAACTTTTATCTTTAGTCTTTTTCCTATGAAAAAGATCAATACAATAAAATCAATAAAAATAGGGGAATGGTGAGACAGGGGTTTGCAGTTAGCTGGGGAAAGCCATAAGAGGTGGGTTTTGAGAGCCGTTTTGAAGGTTTGGACTAGGGTGGGGGCTTCTCTGAGAGTATTAGGGTAAGTTACTAGTACTACCGGTATATAGTAAGCTACTAGGTGAGCAGTTTGTGATGGAAGCAATGCAGTGTTCAATGCAGAGTTAAATGCAGTGTTCAATGCAGAGTTCAATGCAGAGTTAAATGCAGTGTTCAATGCAGAGTTTAATGCAGTGTTCAATGCAGAGTTTAATGCAGTGTTTTAATGCAGAGTTCAATGCAGAGTTCAATGCAGAGTTCAATGCAGAGTTCAATGCAGTGTTTTAATGCAGAGTTCAATGCAGTGTTCAATGCAGAGTTTAATGCAGTGTTCAATGCAGAGTTCAATGCAGAGTTCAATGCAGAGTTCAATGCAGAGTTCAATGCAGTGTTCAATGCAGAGTTTAATGCAGTGTTCAATGCAGTGTTCAATGCAGAGTTTAATGCAGTGTTCAATGCAGAGTTCAATGCAGAGTTCAATGCAGTGTTTTAATGCAGAGTTCAATGCAGTGTTCAATGCAGAGTTTAATGCAGTGTTTAATGCAGTGTTCAATGCAGAGTTCAATGCAGTGTTCAATGCAGTGTTCAATGCAGTGTTTAATGCAGTGTTCAATTCAGAGTTCAATGCAGTGTTCAATTAACATTTAGGCCTATAGTTCATAAAATCATTACAAATTAGTTTTTAACTGTAAAAACAATAAGACATGCCTTCCTAAGAATGAAGGCCATCGGACAGCATTGGTAACGTAATGTATGAACACTGGTAAGTCGTTGTGCTATGGATAATATGCTAACTCTAGCTAAACCTAACCATTCTAACAGTGCCTAACCTGAACTAAAATGAATGAATGAAATCACACCAAATCCTAAACCTAAACCTAACCATACAAACAGCATGTAAACTAAACCATCTGCAAGCTATACCATGAAATTGGCCCAACCGATCAAATAGATCATGGAGGTTAGGTACGTACCACTACCATATCCAGCGTTCATGGAGCCACAGACGTCAGGAGGCTTAATTCTTCTAATTATCTCTCCCCCGACTCCCCTATTTATTCGCTAATAGTTCATTTATATACTCCCACTAATCAATCTGTCTGTTCTCATTCGCTTCAAGCTAACTCTCACACGCCCACAGTACATTAGGCGGTCCATTTAAGCATGAGTTTCTATTCTCTTTTCACTCTACATGCTAACTGACACAGTAGCTGTGTTCAGATGTCGGTGTTCAAATTCCCTCCACCTCCCCGTGCCTGTGGCAATTAGTTCTGTAATGGGTGATTCTGTGATTATAATATTTATGGGTTGTACTGTATGTGGTATCTAGTTCTGTAATGGGTGATTCTGTGATTATAATGTAATTTATTGTTTATATCATATGTATCTATGTGGTTATGGCATACAATTGAAGTATGCAATATCATTACAATAAATGGTAAAGGCAGGGAGGCAAATTGGGTTCCGTTTGGTATAACTTGACCAAGGATTGAACCCTGACCTCCCTGTCTCAGGGAAGATATTCTAACCACAACCAGTAACCACAAGGCTGCTGACGCTGCACACACGCACTCACTCGCGCGCACGCACGCACGCGCGCGTGCACGCACGCACGCACGCACGCACGCACGCACGCACGCACGCACGCACGCACGCACATATACACACACACACACACACACACACACACACACACATACACACCCCCTGTGCTTAACTCCAAGCAGTGCAGTGCTATCATTGAGGTTCTAGAGGGGCTATGTTATTTTGCAACTGTTCATTCTGTCTTGAGGCATCTCATTTGTATTTTGCTCATTTTATACTTCAGGAAATGCCTGTACGAAATGATTTTGCGCTTACCAGAGTCAGCTGAAAACCATGTGCATATTCACAGTAGGCTGAGTCATTTTCCCACTTGTCCCGATGATTTAGGAGATTCAAATATTTCCGTTATGAAAGTTAATTGAATATACAGTAAACCAACTTATCTGAAAGGCTGGAGAGGTACATTTCATTAAATATTTTTACAGCATTTCCTCTCAGGATTCCCTAAAAAAACTGCAGATAGATGTCCAGGTGGTGCATGATAAATGGTCCTGCGCACCACTGCAGAGACTACACGATGCCTCCAGCTTGGCCAGGAGCTCCAACTAACAACTGGCCGTGTTCACGGGTGGGAGGCCAGGAGAGGTGGACGATCTCGTCACAGCACTATCGTGACTCCTACATGTTGGCCAGGGTACCCGTTTAGCAGGGAGCAGAACTTGGCCCGTTTGGTCCGCCCTCAGCCTTCCTCTTCCGGTGGGGCGCCTATGTTTTCATTCCCACTAACAATGTACACACGTTCTGAATGCCCCTGTCGACAGATTAAGTAGCGCAGCTCTTAATTGGTGGTCAACTGCATCCTTCATTCTATTCAGGATTACTCTATTTAGCACATTCCCTCCCTGGCACAGAGAGTAGGGGTGACCTAGGGTTGCACAGGTACCCTTTCTTTGGGAGCTTGTTGATTAGGCCTTCCAGTCTGATGGTATCTGTTCTTCTTCCCAGATCCTTTTGAAGAATGGTTGCAGCAGCCTCATGGTGCTGGTATCGACAAACCGCTGTACAGTTTTCTTTAATTGGCAATTCTTTCCAACTCCTGTCTTAGTAATACATTATTTACTTAAAAAAAAGACACAACTTAACAATTTAAGTCTTCAGATTCACCTTCACTGAGTGACATTTCTGTATATTTAATGCTAATGTTCCCGTGTGCATTGAGCTTCCACTTCTATTCTTAGCTCTTGGCCAACATACTGTATACGCCCCAGTCTGCTAAAGCTACAGTACATTCAACGTTCTGAGAAGATTTGTATGCAGTTTTCTTGCACCTGTCAAATCTGCATGTCCCAAGGGGTGCAGTTAAGCTGTGTTTTTGCTTCTGATTAATCATAACGTATCCACTTTCAGTTTACATAATACAGGAACATCATTGATTTTAAATGTACGCCGTTCTCTGTACAAGCCCCTCTGGATTTTAACCACTTTGAAGCTGGCATATTTCGGGCATTGAAAGACGTTCAAAAACGGCAAAAATAGCAGATCTACAAGGTCACTACACAATGTGATGTGAATGTGTATGACCTTGTAACTTATAACATAGTGCTTGTGTTTAATCCTTTAAATAGAGTGGAATGATTGGTCTGTTTGCAACACTCTCCTATTACAGAAATACTAGAGCAGTAATGCTTGTGAGTGAAAAAAAACATTCAAAATGTTGTCAACATAGTACAATTCCTTTTTAATATAACTGTAGAGAAATAAAGCTGGGTTTCTGATGTCACTTTTGACAACACATTCTCACTCAGTATGAAGTTGACCATGAGTCACCTGTATGACACGATGGGACTCCCCTGAAGTGAGAGAAACAAACCGGCAGAAACAAACTAGAGCTTTGTGAGGCCAAGCGAGTATTAGCTGAGTGAACTGGCCATGCCAAGAGGTGCGATGTCCGATTTTGCATTTGGAATCGTAAATCATCCATCCTCGTCAACATGTGATGTGACAGCAGAGCCTTTTCACATCAATGTCTGACTCAGGGGAGTCATGGTGCGATTCTGCCCCAACCAGTCATGAAAATGTGTTGTTTTATAAGGTTTCCCTCCCTCTACCTGATATTATATTTTCAGATGGGGGTCCTCGGCCAAATACATCTTCACCGATCTACATAATTCTCATCCGCACCCCTCTATTTCCAGACGTTATCGCATAAACCTAATATTAGTTATTGTATTAGATTTGCAGAACTTTTCCTCCGCCAGTCATCAAACCCCTAATAATGTCCTAGTTTGTCAAATCCCATATGCTGAACAATTGAAGGTCATAAGACCCCGGTGGTTCTCCTGCGGACTGCATTCTAATTGGCCAGCTATTGAAATGAAGGCCTGTTGAAGTAGTGTCTAGGTAAAAGGTCAAATGAATGTCAGGAGATGGTGACAGTGTGATAAAGGCTGTGGGTGGCTGGAGGAATCCAGATAGTTCTATATAAGCATATCTGTGTCTAAAAGTGCATTTAACCACTTTAAACCATCGATTGTTAGTTAAACAAACAAACTATACCGTCCACACCATATCTCTTTGCCCAAAAAAAGCTGATCTACATGTTCACAACTCATCGCAATCTGAAAGACTAGAATGAATATTTTCAAATTTGTGCTGCACCCAGCTTTTCCAAGTTTCGCCATTTGATCATCTGACATAATAAAGTGGCACTTCCTTGTGGGAAACACGTTTACCTCATATCCAACAGGCACCACATCAAAGAAATAAACAGAGAGACAAATTGAGAGAAAAAGAGACACAGTTTGATGTTACTGCCTTTGTCAGTGTAACTTGTGTAAGCAGTGTAAGTATTAACTCACCCATCGCCAAGTGCGCCATTTGACGCCTATTTAGTGTGGTACCAGACTATTGTAATTGTAACACTTTATTATTATTCCACTAGAGTAACCTTTTGTTTGACGCACTACCCCTCCCACAGTTTTGACTGTACGCACTTGAGCCATATCTCAAATTGACCGGCTTCATCGGGAAGGATGTGCTTTTTTTAAGAGAAATGTTGTATAGTTTAATTGATATTAATTTATTAGTGAATAAAATTTCTCCATTGACATGAATGGGAAAATGCGATTTTTCGCATTCTCACATTCAAGTATTTTTTCCTCAGAGACTGTAAGCACTATAGTTACAAAACTTGGAGGGTAGGTTCATAATAATTACTAAAATCAACTTATAATGTTATCGGTCGGCCTCATCAAAATTATTTTTTCCCTGACTTCCTTGGGTCATGACGCATCTCCCCATATAGGCCACGCCCATTTGCGTCATGATAGATTTTCCGCCATTTTGAATTTTCTGATAGTGCATATCGTTCGGCCGTAATCGGCTTCCGAAGTTAGTGGGAGGGGCCTATTTTACAAAAAACGCCACAAATCACGAACCAAACGTCCAATCAACTCAATTTGAATCAAATGTCGTGGGTGGTTTAATCAACCAAAAGCCAAAAGCAATTCCATTTTCATCCATAGGGGGCGCCGCAAATGCAAAGATTTTAACCGTTTGTCGCAAAAAACATGATTTTTGGGGGCATAAATCCCCTCCGAATTACTTACACATGATCACAGGGGTGACGCGACATTGTAATTGGCTGGAAATATTAGTGGGAGGGGCCTATGTAAGCGACTGCGGCAACCACACTTTGCAATTTTGAAAAATTGCGACCTTTCTAGTTTCGTATGTACCTCCGCACCGATGATGCTGTTGTATATTTTGATAGCTTATGCCTCCCAAAATGTCATAATTGTACGCTTAACTTTAACTCCAAAATCTGCCTAGGAGGTTACATAGAGATGCCTGACTTGAGGCGGGGGTCCGAATTCCTTTAAACCTAAACAATGCTTGTTTAGCTCCAGGGCCAGCTCTCCTGTCTAATCTTCTCTAGAGATCCTTTTTGTTGAAAGACCCGTGTGTTTTTATTGGGGGTTACAGTAAGCAAATGGTTGGCAACTGTTGAGGTGGAGACCTATGTTTGAAGGACTTTGTTCTGGGGACAGAGGGGAGAAGCTCTGTCCACGCACGCACGCACGCACGCACGCACGCACGCACGCACGCACGCACGCACGCACGCACGCACGCACGCACGCACGCACGCACGCACGCACGCACGCACGCACGCACGCACGCACGCACGCACGCACGCACGCACGCACGCACGCACGCACGCACGCACGCACGCACGCACGCACGCACGCACGCACGCACGCACGCACGCACGCACGCACGCACGCACGCACGCACGCACGCACGCACGCACGCACGCACTCACTGTCTCTTTAGCTTTAATCAGGTTGATAGGGAAACGGTTCTGAAATTAATCATGTCACAAGCAGATTCCACTTCTTCTGGTACAGACAACTTAGACAGTAGAATATTGAAACTTGTGGTTCATTCTGTAGCTACTCCTATATGTCATATATTCAACCAGTGTTTAAACAGCGGGGTACATCCAACAGTATGGAAGGAAGCTAAAATCATCCCACTTCCGAAAGACAAGAATAAAACATTTACTGGTCCAAACAGCCGTCCTATCAGTATTTGGTAACCCTTCATTTTACGGTACGGTAATTACCAGGTAACTACCAGGTAATTACCTGGTAATAATAGGTAAGTACCTGGTATTACCTGGTAACAACCAGGTAGTAGTTATAAGTATTTGCCCATTAATTACCTGGTAATTACATGGTAACTTCCACTCAGTAATTACTATGTAATTACCAAGTATTACCCAGTATGTATGTATGTATGTATGTATGTAACTATTTACTGTATAATCTCCTGGTAATTATATGGAACTTACCATGGTAAATGACACACTGGTTGCCAGGTAATTACCAAGTATGTTCCTGACAATTACCAGGTATTTATACGTTTTTAGTATGTAATTACCAGCTAACTACCCGATATTTACTCTGCAACCAGGCACGATACCCTGGTTGCAGGTACTATAGGTATGTAGGTACTATAGGTATACCAAGTATTTTCAACAACTACCAGGTAAGTTACCCAGTAGGTACTAGGTCATTACCAAGTATTTTCCTGACAACTACCAGGTAATAACATGGTAACTGTATTCACTGTGTTTACATGGGTACTACCCATGAAACACGTGGGTAGTAGCCTACCAGGAAATTACCAGTTGTATTAGGTAATTTCCTGACAACTACCATGTAATTACCTGATAGGTACCCAGTAAGGAAGGAGGAACTGTACTGTAAAAGGAAGCGTGCTCTATTTCCATGATATTACCATGTACCTACCTGGCAATTGTAGATTATAATCCTCCCCATTACCCATCAGGGTGTATTTTGAACTTTGAACTTTGAATTTTGAACTGGCAATAACTGTTAATTACCAGGTATTTACTGTGTAAATTAACAGGTAAAACCAAGCAAGTTACCGTGTAAGAAAGGTGGAACTGTACTGTGAAAGGAAGCGTGGTTTGTTACAGTGAAAGTACAGGGTAATATATGGAAACAAACCACGCTTCCTTTCACAGTACAGTTCCACCTTTCTTACACGTTAACTTGCTTGGTTTTACCTGTTAATTTACACAGTAAATACTTGGTAATTAACAGTTATTGCCAGTTCAAAATTCAAAGTTCAAAGTTCAAAGTTCAAAATACAAAGAATACGTTTACATGGGTACTACCCATGGCAATAACTGTTAATTATCAGGTATTTACTGTGTAAATTAACAGGTAAAACCTTGCAAGTTACCGTGTAAGAAAGGTGGAACTGTACTGTGAAAGGAAGCGTGGTTTGTTTCCATAATATTACCCTGTACTTTCACTGTAACAAACCACGCTTCCTTTCACAGTACAATTCCACCGTTCTTACACGGTAACTTGCTTGGTTTTACCTGTTAATTTTCACAGTAAATACCTGGTAATTAACAGTTATTGCCAGTTCAAAATTCAAAGTTCAAAGTTCAAAATACACCCTGATGGGTAATGGGGAGGATTATAATCTACAATTGCCAGGTAGGTACATGTTAATATCATGGAAATAGAGCACGCTTCCTTTTACAGTACAGTTCCTCTTTCCTTACTGGTTACCTATCAGGTAATTACATGGTAGTTGTCAGGAAATTACCTAGTAACAACTGGTCATTTCCTGGTAGGCTACTACCCACGTGTTTCATGGGTAGTACCCATGTAAACACAGTGAATACAGTTACCATGTTATTACCTGGTAGTTGTCAGGAAAATACTTGGTAATGACCTAGTACCTACTGGGTAACTTGCCTGGTAGCAGAGTAAATACCTGGTAGTTGTTGAAAATACTTGGTATACCTATAGTACCTACATACCTATAGTACCTGCAACCAGGGTATCGTGCCTCGTTGCAGAGTAAATACTTATAAATACCGGGTAGTTAGCTGGTAATTACATACTAAAAACGTATAAATACCTGGTAATTGTCAGGAACATACTTGGTAATTACCTGGCAACCAGTGTGTCATTTACCATGGTAAGTTCCATATAATTACCAGGAGATTATACAGTAAATAGTTATACATACTGGGTAATACTTGGTAATTACTGAGTAATTACTGAGTAATGTATCTGGAAGTTACCATGTAATTACCAGGTAATTAATGGGTAAATACTTATAACTACTACCTGGTTGTTACCAGGTAATACCAGGTACTTACCTATTATTACCAGGTAATTACCTGGTAGTTACCTGGTAATTACCGTACCGTAAAATGAAGGGTTACCCAGTATTTTACTGTTGGAGTTTGCATGTTCTCCACGTGTCCCCTAGGGTAGGTACCCTCACAAAAACATGCAGTAATCCTAGTCTCTAAACTACCTCTCCCTGGCCAGCCGGGGCACCTGATGGAGGGGAAAGGAACTGGTCGGAATAACGTGTTCCTCCACGCGTTACGTCCGGCCGGGGAAACTCTCCCCTGTCAGGTGAAAAGAAGCAGCTTGGACTCCCCATGCATAGAAGGAAGCATGAGGTCAGTCGGCTGCCCCCCCAGGTTGGCAGAGGAAGTGTAGCGCCCAGGACATCTGTTATTCATTCTTTGGTTTTGTCTCATTTAGAATACTGCCCTGTTATCTGGTCATCAGCTACAAAATCTGATTTGAAAAAGTTACAGATTGCTCAGAATAAAGCGGCTCGTCTGGCACTAGGCTGTTCATACCGGACAAGTATTAGTTATATGCACGAACATCTGGCATGGCTAATGGTTGAAAAGAAATTAGCAGTGAGTCTTCTAATGCTACTGCAGAACATTATTTCCACTGGTAAGCCGTATAGCTTGGCTCACCAGTTAAAAATGACTTCTGAACATGGTTACAACACCAGAGGAGCAGCTTCTGGCAACATAAGAATAAAAACAACACCAAAATCAAACTGTCTTAAACACACTGGTAATATATGGTCAATAACTCTCTGGAATGATCTGCCCAAAAACATCTACAATACAAAATTACTTTCAAAAAGAGATACCTTGCCAATTTGCCAAGTACATAACTGTGAACTGTGATTTGTGAATTTGTTCTTTGTATTTGTTTTTATTTTGTTCTGTTTTTTATTTTAAATAGTATTTTTAGTTGTATTGTATTTGTTTTATTCAGGACCCTAGGAAGACTAGAGGCTCAGTCATGTGTCTCTAATGGGGATCCTTCAATAAATATAAACATAAATGCACGCACGCACGCACGCACGCACGCACGCACGCACGCACGCACACATAGCGGATTTTTACTTCCTGACTCCTCGGTTTCCGGCCAAAACGGCTTTCAAGTTAAGAGCCTCGCTCATTGACAATGTACTTGTGGCAGCGAGAGCCCTCCACCAGATTGCACTATGGTGCCGAATGAAGATTTCCAGCTCAGGTGAACGGAAAAACGGTCACCTGATCACATAGCCACTGATGTGGATACATCAAGAAAAGACAAACTGAACTCCACATCAATGTTAAGAATATATTTATCCTGGAAGTGCAGTTCTCACTAATATATTTTCAGTGATTACTGATTAATCTGTCATTTGTTTGGTCTTCTTTTGTAGAGAGAAAAGAGAGAAGCGTGTAGGTGAGAAGTGATTAAGAGATGTTAATGTTTCCCATCCTGTGCTGCATGCCTACCAGCAGGTCCAGACTTCACAGATACATTAAAAAGTCAGACTGTGAGCTTGTACAAATGTACAGTATGCTATTTTTGACAACCACTGTTCTAAACCAATGTTTTCTGAAAACATAATGCTATATAAAAATGTAAGATGACACAGGCTTTAAAGGACCACTTCACCACTTTTCAACCTATCTTCATATAATCGGTCCTCACTAATGTCTGTGTCTCATGGGAGGGCTGTGGGCATTCAGAAACGAGAAAGTGCTATTTTATCATGAACATTAGTGAGGATGAGGACCAATTATATGAAGATTGAAAAGTGGTGAAGTGGTCCTTTAATGGGTTAAAGTGCTCACTGTTCAGTGGATTGCAGGTCGTGAGTGTGACCCAAGTCAATGGTTCCCTATAATGTCATGTTTCATAACTCCCTCAATGGCACCATGGTCCCTGACTATGATCTGTGAGTTGTGGTATGATACTATACGGTGGCCGTAGTTAGTATGTCAAAATAGGCAAACATTCTGCGAAAACATATGAAAGTTTTGTGAAAGTAGTCGATCTTGCAACATGCCGTGACTCGAGCTTTGTAGATCCACTATTTTCGGTGAAAATATTTGGTGTAGAGGGAAAATATACAAATTGTATAGGGTTTAAGTGGATAAACCTGATACTGAATTCTACCAAAAATAACCATTGTGTGGAGCTCGTCGATTACCTATTTTTGGTGACACAGTCATAAGATGGAGTATAATTTATTCATGAATGACTCCTAGACTCATTATCTCTGACCCTTTCTTCCCATTTCTGGGTCTTCCCCAACACTCTGTGCTGAGTGCTAAGTCATGTAATCCGTGTAACAGAAACTAAAAGCTGCAGCTGACCTCTATCCCAGTCAGCAAGCTGAATGGATTCTCCTCTGATTTCTGAATGAAAGCTGCTCTGATAAAGCCATGTTTTCTTTGTGTGTGTGTGTGTGCGTGCGTGCGTGCGTGCGTGCGTGCGTGCGGGTGCGTGCGTGCGTGCGTGCGTGTCTGCACATCAACATGGAAGGAGACGCTCCTCTGAGATATGAGCCACAGAGTGCCCCAGCGAAGGCTCCCTGGTCACTAGCCCTGAACAGCAAGAGAAACTTAGCGTAACACTATGTTACACATGACAAACATCCCTATAAGTGACAAGACCACAAAGTAATTTTACGAGAACAGCGTATCCGACACCCAGGGGTGTGTGGTTCACTTACGTACAGTACAACAAGCCCCTGAATTCCCTTTCTGCTGTCTGCTGACGACAGTGGGGTCGCGCTGTTGTCTAGCATTATTTGCTAGCACGTTCTCCCCATGGCCCACAAGAAAATAGATTTTTTTAATGTTCCTAAACTTTCATAAAACCTCTCCGCTTGATACTTGGTACCATGGTGGCCACGGGAAGAAAATCAATATGCTCTCAAATAGATGAATAGGTGGAGTTTTAGCTTGGGGGGAGTCAGTGTGATATATGCTTCAGCTCTGTCTGAATGGTTTGGTTGATTGTTTGTACATTTGCAAATAAATAACTTTTGATCTTTATCTCTGAATGGCCCTTGCAGGTTTCGATTTGCTGGGGGGAGGGGGGTATATTCCCCCTCTGTTCAATCATTGTTATGGCCGGTGAGGATATGTCTTATCCTTGCTTCTGGTCTGACTATATTAAATTCAGTACATGCATTTTCTTTTGGGAAATGTACCCTACAGCCTGTCTCATATGTTTGATATTTTAAACTTTTATTTATTCAAAAATTGTGAAAATAGCTCTACAAACTCACAACACCTCAATGTGATGCGTATGAGTTTGTAGATCAGCTATTTTCTCTATTTTAAATCGAACCCTGAGCCCTTGCACCTCGCAACCACCTATTGTTATTTTTATTCTCTCTTCTAGGAATACCAGATTGATATAATCTTTGCTCAGACGTGGACAGACAGCCGGCTCAGATACAACAGCACAATCAAAATACTGACTCTGAACAGCAACATGGTGGGACTCATTTGGCTACCAGACACCATCTTCAGAAACTCCAAGACTGCTGATGCCCATTGGATTACCACACCCAATCAGTTGCTCAGAATATGGAATGACGGCAAGATACTTTATACACTAAGGTATGTAACATTATCCTCCTTTTCCCCCTGTACACCAAATGTGTTTTCAGAAAATAGCTCGTCGGCAAGCTCACACATTTCACACCATTATCACTGAATGTTAGCCTATTATGATGTTTCTCAGAGTCGGATAAGGGTCCAAATGGACCCTTATTGATCTGTAACACTGAGTGCACCGTGACCCATGGATGCATACGTGATCACAAACGTAACATGCAGACCTGCATGTTATGGCCTACATATGTATAGTATGTCATGTGCATATTCTGTATGGGACTGACCTCATCTGTTGCTGTTCTGTTCCATTAGTGAGGAACCTGAAATAGGTATCAAACCACACACAAACATAGTGGATTCTGTCAATATACAGTACTATATAAAAGTCCTGGGACTTATTTCTGGCCTATTTTTCCTACTAGGCCAGAAATACTACTACTTTACCATCAGGTTTTAAAATGTGCATAATCTATAAACTAAACTAAATGCTTTTTTTATATAGACAGAATATACTGTTAATATATATTGCAACATGAATTATGTTTACACTGTGGTACTGCCAATTTACTAAAGTCTAAACTCTTCCACCACTGCTATTAATATATCTTAAAATCTGTGCTGAAAAATAATCTACAAGTTATAGCTCCCAACATGTCGCAAAGGAGTGGACCAAGTACAGAGCCGACCCCGGTCAAGTCCACTATGGACTACTAGAGGATTTTAGTGGTCAACCTCATTAGAAAGGTCAGATAACCAACCAATGTAATTAACGGCCTTTCAACAGCATGCTCTCGTGACCCGACATCTCTCTCTCTCTTGGGACAATAATCTGGTTTTGAGGTTATTGTCTCCACCAGGCCGAAGGCATGGGGAGAGAGTATGTTTTGTCTTTAAACCTCTTTTTCTGCCCTCCTTGGGTGCGTTTTCCTTCCATTAGCTGGCCATACAGCATTTGTTTAGGAAGGCGATGGTTAGGCATGCGCATGACATGGCCTGTCCACCGTAGCTGGTGCCGGGTGATGATTGTTGTAATGCTTGGTATGTCGGCTTCCTCCAAGACGCTGATGTTTGTTCGCCTATCTTCCCAAGAGACCCTGAAGCGGGTTTCAGACAGGGCAGCGATGTCAATCTTCCACCTTTACATCTCCCTGGTAACGATCGCAGATCTTCTTTCTGGACGATTGCTGGAGGCACTGTCCATAAGTGTTCTCACGTTCCAGGCTCCAAAGTTCATTGTTTTTGTTTTTGTTTTTTGTTTTCGACCGCTATAAGGTGAACCCACTGGATGCGGTAATCCAGTCAGGTTTATGAGAGGCAGGCTATTTTTAGGGCACCTTTTCTAGCCCCTTCCCCATGCGGGGTGAGCAGAGTGGACCCTGAATAGGGCTGCTCAGACATGGGTGCTGCTGCCGAGATGCTCTCTCTGCCTTGGTCCGAGAGCAAGGCGACTGAATCATTAATAATCAGGTTATTATTATTTTTTTAATTTGTCAATATCAGTGTCAGAGTCAGTATCTATGGAGTTTCCCCGGGCCGGACGTAGCGAGGGGAAGGAACACGTTATTCCGACCAGTTTAGAGACCAGGATTACTGCATGTTTTTGTGAGGGTACCTACCCTAGGGGACACGGGGAGAACATGCAAACTCCACACAGAAAGGCCCTTTCGCCAACCCCGCCGCCTCAGGTATGGCCACAGCGTCCACAGCATCCCCAGCGGGAATCGAACTCATGACCTTCTAGCTGTGAGGCAACAGCACTACCGACTGTGCCACCGTGCCCCCTTGTGTTGGTTATTATTGAGTGACCGTGGCCAACAGTATGTTTGCACAACAGAGAAACAGCTGCGATTGGTGTCAAAGTTATGTGCAGGCCATGTCACTGAATTTGAGTGACCGTGGCCACTGAAAAGATGATACAAACTGCGTTACTCCAATGTGCCGTAAGCATAAGGCATCTAGTGTGGCAGAAACTACATGACGAAGTTGCGATTGCGCAGTAGGGCAGGCAGCGGGCAAAAATGAGACACAATTAATTTTCATACTAATTGTACATTTAAATACCTTGAAGATGTTGAAAGCAGCTTCCTTGCCATGAGGACTGAACAATATTCGGACCTGGTTGTTTTTGATGATCACAGCTCTGCCTGAAAAACATAAGAAAAATAAGAAATCTGTAAGGTGTCTTTCCACGTGTTGCCTCGAACAGTCAGTCGAGTATGTGGACATTATGCAAGAGGCAAATTACAAACAAAACCTATAGTGAGATTAACTTCAGAGAATCACATTGATGTACAATATTCATGTAATTCATTATCTGTTGGTGGCGTGAGAGAAAGACAATGAAATGTCACTTTGCATTATTGTGCTTTGATTTCGGCCACAGTAAACAGAGATGACATTTTTGTGGTATCTGTTCTCTACTGGCTACAGAGTGACTGCTGCGATGAGGTTGAAAGGTCTCACTGCATTTTCAAGATTGTTCCGCCAATGTGTGATTATTAATATCTGTATCATTGCTTTGCCATCACTTATTTGACCACTCTGTTTATGGCTAATGTTGCTTTACAGCTGTTATGGCCACAGGGGAAAACCATTTAACTTAAAACTGAAATGTGTATGTTTTATCTCCAGTACGGGAGACCAAACCGCTCATCCAAGAGAAAATCCCTGCTTGGCCAAGGGAGGTATTGCGCTTATGAGCTTCAGGCAAGGTCTACATACCTTCTTAAATGAAAGAATATGGATACCACCTCCAACCACTACAGATGTGTTGGTTGTATTAACAACCAACACATGATTTAAAAAATATATATATATCTCCGCCAGGCTGGAGTAAAGTTTTTACCATTGTCCTTCCGTGTGTATGCCTGTGAGCTGAATCGCGGGCACTGATGGACTGATCTGCGTGGAACTTTACATTTGCACTTCCAATAGGCAAAGGTAGAACATGCCCCAAATTTGTCATATGGGCCTCATGGTTAGGCTGACCATATACACCCTCTTTTCTTTTGGAGTTCTGTCTGGCCTGCCGGGTGGGTTTTATAAACAAAACAAAAAACAAAACAAAAACAGAAGAGGCTATTGGAGAACAAGGGCCTTGTGACAATAAATCAAACAGAGTTTTGATATTTCATAGAGTTTGCCTGTAATTTTGATTGATTGGTTGATTGATTGGATATTTAAAATGTTTGCAAATAGTACAGTCAGTGGTACAATTATACAATGGTGCTAAAAGGATAACACAAAAAGCCCTGAGGAGTTATTTCATAGAGAAGCAATGCCTTCATCGCTGTGTATCATGAGAACATCCAATCATACCAAAATTGTAATTGCATATTGAGGGGCCTCTACAGAGTGCACCTCCAACACTGCTTTCACTTCTGCCCATAGGGGAAATCAAATGGTTCCCGTCAATTGTACAAACTGTAGTTTCCCCCGGCCGCACCTTCCTTGTGTCAGGACTGCTGCACTTCACAACGTAGATCTCCGCCAGGCGTGGCTGCCTAGACAAGCCTGGCGGAGATCTACGTTCCTGACCAAGGACACTTTTGGATTGTAGCTTTATATACACTTAGCAGCAGCAAAGTGTTAAGGAGGGAGACATGTCACATGCTCAATTTGTAGCATGTTATCCAAGACCTCCTGCAGGCCAGTTAGATGTTACCATGGAAGCCACCCTGCATGGTGGTGTTAGAATGAATGCAATTAGGACTGAGCCGTCTCATAAGGGTTAAATATAGACCGGACAGAACCCACGGCATAACTCACCAAAATGTTTCCCCTCTGAATAATACAGTATGTTGTCATTTATTTACTTTGGCAAAAAGTAAATAAAAAAATAGTCATCAAGAATCATAAGCAAGCTAAGAACCTATCATTCGTCTAACAGTAGAATATCTTAGCTCTGGTCCATAGCTCTAATACGTTGCATTTAGAGCTATGTTACTGTCAACTTCCGGGGGTCGCATGAATGCAGACCAGCCTCTCGTCTTTAGCGTAAATAAAAAGAAAATTTTTGCTACTCACCAAAACAAAGGCGGGTTGTGAAATTAGAAAGCCTACTTTCCTTAGTGGAAGCACTCTGAGCCCCCCACCACACGTATAAAGGGGTACTTTTTGGCCAGAAAGGGATTTTTTTTTCACCGGAGGAAAAATATTCTCTATGAGGGTATTCTCTGGGCGCATTGGAGTAACTAAAAGTTATTTTTTCCGGTGAAAACAAAATCCCTTTTTTTTGCCAAAAAGTACTGTTTAGATGTGTGGTGGGGGGCTCAGAGTGCTTCCACTAAGGAAAGTAAGCTTTCTAATGACACAACCCGCCTTTGTTTTGGTGAGTATAGCAAAAACGTTATTTTTATTTACGCTAAAGACGAGAGGCTGGTCTGCATTCATGCGACCCCTGGAAGTTGACAGTAACATAGCTCTAAATGCAACGCATTAGAGCTATGGACCAGAGCTAAGAATATCTGTACAATGAAACTATGAGTACACTAGAGTGCTATGGCTACATAATATGCTATCTAAATTACATACTTTTAGCCTTTGCCTACGCCTGCAAGGTCATCAAAGCTAGGGCAAGTGCTACGGCAAGTATATACTGTGTGTATATATATAGGCCTACACTATAAAATCTCTTTGGCGGAAACAAGCTCACAATGTAACATGTGCTGAGCTTGTAGATCAGCTATTTGTGCTGAATGTTTGCCGCCACAATAGGGTTCATGTGTTTAATGAACGTGCTTTTCATTCTGCATGAGACCAGGTAGAAAATAAATCCCTCACCCTGCAAAAAGGTTTATCCAAAGCCACTTTGCATTTATTGGCATTTAACTCACCCTCAATATGATGGAATAAATATAAAACTTTACAGGCATTGCAGATGGTGCAGTCCTCTCATAATCGAATATAGAACTATTACAACCTTGCTTCTAGGTTGGAGTTTCCCTAATGTCGAAGACATCCAAATCAAACTCATTTTCACTTGAAGGTCTTGCTCATGGCAGCTGATTTTAATGGGATCATGGCAACTTTACATAATTTATGGTTTGAAGGACATTATTCAATTTGATTAGATTTTTGAGTCCAGAAATAAATTAAAACATTACAGAATACATTATATTACATTACAAAATAGTACATTGCATTTCAAAAATACATTTCAGATACCTAATCCTCAACTCATACAACCGCACACACTCACGCACACACAGGCACAGAATATGCCTGCCCACAGACAGATACAGTTCATTCACCTATCTATAGTGGACTATGCATGGCAGGGTCGTCCTCTTCCCTGAGCCAGCTGAAAACCTGACCGCATACCAACACAGAAACTAGAACTAAAAAAACAAAGCTAAACAGAAATCACAACATAATAGTGAATCAATAAAAGCAATCCCAGCTATAATGATGAGTTCCATAATTTAACTGCCCTAAAAATAAAAGATCGGCTTCCCATACTAGTTTTTATTTTTGGTAGAACATGTCTTGATCTTGTGTTGACCTGATGTTTCTCGCAAACTAATGTTAATTTATTCTTTATGTTTACTGGTTTATTATATGTTTTTATTTTAGAAATCAATGCAAGAGACTGTTTTCTTATGCATTCAAGTGCTGTGGGCCATCCCATTCTGTTATGCAGTTCACCCGTGTCTGTTTCATACCCACATCTTAAGACCATTCTAGCTGCTTTGTTTAGTGTGATCTGCAGTCTTATCGGTCTGAGCTGCGTTGCCCCATACTGCACAGCAATAGTTTACGTGACTATAAATCAGACTACGGGATATTAGCCTCAACGTCTCTTCAGATAGAAGCCCTGCAATTCGCCCAACCATTCCTGCCATTTGCATTACCTTTTTAGAGATATCTGTGGTATGAGCTGTCCATGATAAATTATTTTGTATTTTAATTCCTAGTAGTTTGACTTCTGTGACCTCATTTATCTGTACCCCTCCATAAGATAAGTTCCATGGCCCTAACATATTTATTTTTCTGTTGGTGCATATGACCATATTCTTAGTTTTATCAGTGTTCAGTACTAATTTGTTATTCTCAACCCATTTAACAACGTGTTTAAAATAATTTGCCAGGTGCTCGTGCAACTGAGTTTGTGATTCAGCTACTGCAGTGATGGTTGTGTCATCAGCGAACATGTGTGCATTTGAGTTGGTTAGTACTAATGGAAGATCATTTGTGTATATAATATATAATACAGGACCAAGACAACTGTTCTCAAGACAACTGTTGCTGACCAAGGTCAGCAACAGTTGACTCCGTCTGTCATGACTGTTGTTGTAAAGCAAAGCTGTTCCTCTACTTTAAGTATACGGTACCGTCTATCTCTTTGACTGTTCTAAAACCTATATAATAAGGCTAAAGGTAGACTAAAGGTAACATTATTGCATTCTCTCTGGGACTCTCAGCTTTAAATTGAACTACCCTTGGACTCATTCTCCAGCAAAATCAGCATATTTTTTATTCATTGGTTTTACTTTAGTGGAAATCAAATGGTTCCCGTCAATTGTACAAACTGTAGTTTCCCCCGCACCTTCCTTGTGTCAGGACTGCTGCACTTCACCACGTAGATCTCCGCCAGGCGTGGCTGCCTAGACAAGCCTGGCGGAGATCTACGTTCCTGACCAAGGACACTTTTGTAGTATTCATTAATAAATAGGTTCCGGATTGTAGCTTTATATAAGGTCAATTGCTTAGCAGCTCAGCAAGGGAGACATGTCACATGCTCAATTTGTAGCATGTTATCCAAGACCTCCTGCAGGCCAGTTAGATGTTACCATGGAAGCCACCTGGTGGTGTTAGAATGAATGCAATTAGGACTGAGCCGTCTCATAAGGGTTAAATATCTCTCTCAGCTTTAAATTGAACTACCCTTAATTGGACTCATTCTCCAGCTAAATCAGCATATTTTTTTATTCATTGGTTTTACTTTTGGAATGTAAAGTGTTTTATAACATTTTCTTCAATATCTGCTACACAAGTAAAGATTGGGTATACCTATGTACTGCACATTCTGTAGTGTATTTAATTAATTATTGGCCATTGAGTGAATTCAAAAAGCAAGTGTGCATGATAACAGAATCAACAGGTAACCCCATTGGATAACTTTATCCTTCACAACACTCTTGCCTCGACACATTCACATTACATTAATTTGTTTACATACAGCCCCACACCCAGGGTTTGAACTGCTGGGGGAGGGTGGGATGACTCCATGCCTCCCTGCTTCTGGTCAGACGGAATTATTAAATACATGCATTTCCTTTTGTGAATAGTGTCTGATATTTATGTTTGATAATATCACAACTTAATTCAATGTAAAAAAATATATGTTAATTTGTTAAACACATTAACCCATGGCAACTTTTGGGTAATTTTCTTTCATAATTGAAATGCAATGCATTGTAAGATTGTAGATCTACTATTTTCAGTATTGGCCACCCTCACCCTCTGTTTTGTTGTACAAATCAAACCATGCATACAGCAGCAGCATACTGTATCAAAGCCTAGGTAAAGATAATTGTACACACTCATTTGCACATGTGGTACCTGTGTAGGTAATTAGGTATACAGTATACAGTACAGTACATTCATGGCACTATCATGTTTTGGATGAAAGTAGCTGTTAGGCATATGAACATCGATGCTTGTCATCTCATCCTTGTGGTAACAGGGAATGACTTAAATAAACAGTCAGGATATGGCAGCATAGACGCAGCGCACATGTGTTTTACAACAAGCTGTCACAAACACAAATTCTATGATGTTCTCTTGTTTCAGGCAGTTTATTGTGTTAATTAGATGTGACGGTAGGAGTGTAGGGCGACGGCAAGGTGTGTGTAGTGATGTGGAACCAACACAGTTCAGGTCTACAAACACAATTAAATGGGCCAGGGGAAAATAAGTGGTTGTTGATATTGTTGTTGTCACTGTGCAATTGTGGCTCCCTCTATCTCTCTCTCTTCTAAAGTCTTTATTCCCATGAAAGAGTTTTTCTTTGCCCCTATTGCCAAGTACTTGCTCATGTTTTATTATTATTGGTAGCGCTGTCAACTCAGTCGCCTGCTCTAGTGTGATATTGTGATTTTATACTATAAATAAATATATATATAAATAAAATGTATTGATTGATTCATTGATAAATCTCACATGTGAGCTATTTACACGCAGATCAGATTTGGTTTGTTTATGAATGTTTCTCACAATCAGTTCATACATTTATATGTGATTTATAACAATGGTGATTCTCTTTCATTTGCAGGCTGACCATAAATGCAGAATGTCAACTCCAGCTTCATAACTTTCCTATGGATGAGCATTCCTGCCCACTCATATTCTCCAGCTGTAAGTATGATATGACCATTAGGGTTCCCGGTCACTTCCCCCCTAGCCTCGGAAATCCAAACGTTACATACATGTATACATAGGCATTACCTTTAGTCCACCCGACACTGAAACATGTCATCGTTACGTCGCCATCGATAACCAATTATACCCTGGCATTGGTACATATCTTCATCACGTCATATGCTCATATGCTACTAAGGGACATACGCATCGTAGCACCTGACGAAAAACATTACTTGCACGCTCTGCTTGCGCAAGTAATAACCAGTAAGCGGGCCTGAGGTCGCATGCACGCACCCGCCTGGGTGGCGGCAGACGGCAGACTGCTGGGCGAGCGCTGGCGCTTTGGCATGGGGGTCAGACCGAACATATGGAATGAATTCTGTACTGGCCATATATGGAGTGTGTCTTGAAAAGTACAGGGTTTGATGAGGTCAGATCAACATATGTAATGTCAGAACAGGAAGGACCAGTGGGGAGGGATCAATGTCAGAATAGGTATGCAGATCTTCAGTCCATGTATGGTTATCCAGGGTTAGATGAGGTCAGTGTTGTGATCTTCATATATGGAGATGGACCAAAACTCCAAAAGTATTCATTTTTATTTTCAATAGTTCCTCAAAATATCTGTAGAACTGCGCTGAATAATAAACTTTTTTATTTTGGATAAAAAAAAAAAACATTTCCCTTTTGTAGAACAAGGGAAGATGTCTTTAGCAAGAACTCAACCATTGTCCTTATTGGTCGCGTTACTAAACGTTCCTGTTCTCCCTTTGAGCTTCTTAGTAGTGGGTACTGTATTTATGAGCATTGTATGTCTGTCCTGTTTTTTGGTGTGTATTTTTTTGTTACTGGCAGAGCTGTGTCACTTATTTTGCCTCTTGTCTTGGCCAGTTCACACTTGTAAAAGAGACTTCAGTCTCAATGTGAAAAAAAAAATTGTACAACTGAAAAGCTGGCAATGATCAAAGTATGCCACAATTTAGACATGGCCTATGCAATTTAACTGAGGTCAATTGCTTTATGTCGATCACAAAGCCTGTTGGTGAGCAAAAATAGAATGAGAAAACTAATACACTATACTGACAGCCTGAGTGTAATACAAATTAATTTACAATTGAAGGAGAAAATACTGTAGGCTTGATTGTTTATAATAGTAGACTGGGTTGGGATAGAGTTGCTTTGCAGGCTGCTGATCAGAATCAACTTTATTGTCACATCAGTTTCACAAGTAAGAAAGTGGGTACAAGAAAGGGAAGAAGATAGGGGGGTAAGGAGATCAAGGCAAGAAAGAAGAAAGTTTGAAGGAAGGAAGTAAAGGGATCCGGTCTAGAATGGATATGGAAACGATACACACTTGTCTGTACGTGTGAATTATCGGATGCGGAAGGGCGGGCCGTAAACCATCCGGAACAAACTGGGTATAGTGTGAGATCTTTGGGGACAAAAGATGTAATTATTGGAGGCGAGAAAGAAAAGTGAATAAGTAACAATGATAAGTAACAAGTTACTTTTGGCAAGAGTAAAATATAAAGTAATAATATTACTTCTAGTAATAGGTCATTTATTACCATTTTTGAGTAACTACTTAAACACTGATGAGAACAGCATCACTAAAAAAAAAATAATAAAAATAAAAAATAAACTCACATTGATAAATCTGTGTTTTTTGGAACAAGCTACTATGAACGGCATTGAGGAGCTAGAGACTGTGCAGGAGTCAGGCAACAGAAGGGACACAGAATTGTCTGACTTTGTGAGCTGACAATGACTATGGTTAAACCAAACCGTCAACCATTCAAATTTGAGAAGCCTGGAAGGCACAAAATAGAACACAGAGGTCTGCTGGAGCCTGGAATGAAATACTGTATGGGCTAGGATGACAGGGAGGAAAATGAACATTTGTTACCAACAGCACTTTGCTTTTCACATCGCCGACTATGTCGGAGGTCGGCGGCGGGATCTCACCCCTCCTGCCAGCTATTATCAGACACTTTATACTGTTACACAATGGGCCAGGGGAAAATAAGTGGTAGGAAAAAAAGAAGATCCTGTCTCTCCGCTAATCTCCTGTTTTGAGGAACAACAGTAAGAATGTGTGAAAATGAGGATAATTTGCAAATGCCACCAAACATCTCTCAAATAACCAGCGGCACTAACAACTAAACAGGAGATATTTCTGTTGCGTGTTTGTGCCGTCCTTTTGAGAAGAGGCTATGAATTTGGATAATAATGTGCTATTGTTAGCACTGTCATTGACATTTGCCAGTTCTATTTGCGATGATGCCAGGAAAAGTGACAGCTGATTCAACATGCTCAAATGTTGCCACAGCTCTCTGTACTGGAGCCTGATGGGGCTAAAGATACAGGACAACATGCTGTTGTCAGTACATGTGCAAGTGAACAACATTCAGAGCAAGACTTGACAAATAAGCAAGGTACTGTACTAAATTAGCCAAAGGGTGGCGCTATAGCACTCGATTGAAAATAAACTGAACAGGCATAGGTCATGAACTGCTTGACCGTCAGCAATAAAACTTTGTTACACATTTGTGTCTCCTCAAGCCGAACAAATTTTGTGTTCTGACTTTTGACCTCTGACCATACTGAATTGTATGACAAACTCTTAAAAGCTATCTACTCCCAGGATCTTTGATCAAACTTCAAATTTCTACACACACTTTGGACCAATATTGAATGAAAATGTTGGGCTTTTGTTTTTAAGTTTAAAAATGAATGTTTTATGAGACAATGAAAATTGCAGTTTTATGAAACTTTACAGTATGGTAGATGGTCATGTCAATTGCCAAATAGCACTGAAACCAGTCTTACTCCATTTGGCCAAAGGGGGGCACTATAGCAATGGTTTGAAAATGGAAACTTTGAACAGGCCTAACTCATGCCTCGTTTGGCCAAAAGCCATGGACCTCGTTTACACATGTGCCTTGACTCATGCGGAACACATCTGTGACTTTTACCAGTAAGCTCCGCCCTCAGAATTTCCGCCATTTTGAGAGTCTTGAAAAACATCTGTCTGTCTGTCTGTCTGTGCCTGCGGAACGAACAGCTCTTTAAAGTTTTGGTACTGCTGGGTGACCTCAAGTGGCACTGTTTAACAGCCTAAATGGGCCAGCCACACTGAGCACTAACTGTAGCCAGCCAGCGGTGTTGTTGAGCAGCCTTTTTACAAAGCTGCTTGACAAAGCAAGCTGGGCTATTTTCTCTCGGGAGCGCCTCGTATCTAGGCAACCAGACACTTTTAATGCCAGCAACAACCCATCGTCTAAACGATCGCGCGTACCAAGGGATAACAGGCAGGCGCACGCGCACGCGACTGCCATATACCGACTCAGAGCCTTGAGCTCCGCCGCAACAAAAACATTGAAATACTGCAGGAGAATTAAACAAAAGATAACGTAAGTGTTCTTGACTTATTATTGTGGGTTTGGTTTCACCGCCGTGTTGCCTCAATTCTTTAGGGTAACTACTTTGAGCATAACAGTGCAGCGCATGCACACCCGCTGATTGGGTAACTGAGTCCGAGTCACTGACCCCCACGCAGACTACCGCGGACCCCCGCGATTTTGACACATGAGACATGTTCTTTATACCTGCCAAGCCAATGTCAACACTACAACCGACAGCTGTGCGTGAGGTGCGATATAGTATAATGGTTTGGAGAATGGGCTACCTGAGAGTGTACAAATACAACCAAATGGACCCATAAATGGTAAATGGTGCATTTATATAGCACCTTTAAAGGGATAGTTCAGATTTTTTGAACTTAAGTTGTATGAAATACTTGCCATTAATATAGTGGTTGCAACTGTATTAATTGATTGCCCGAGTCCTGTGGTGGGAGTTCTGCTCTGGTTTTGGTGAAATATCAAGTAGTTCCGGTCATTTTGTGGGGGGCACTGGGGGCCACGCAGTAAAAGTAAATGAATCCACAAAACTAACGTAATTTGTATTGTTGACCCATTTCTAAAATATTAGCGCGACTTTCGTTAAACTTTGACCCCTCTATCACATGGAACTATTTTTTTGGGCGTAGTGATATGGACACAAAAAACATAGTTCTGTGTGATAGAGGGGTAAAAAAAAAGAACGGAAGTTGCACTAATATTTCAGAAATAGGTCAACAATACAAATTACGTTAGTTTTGTGGATTCATTTACTTTTACTGCGTGGCCCCCAGTGCCCCCCACAAAATGACCGGAACTACTTGATATTTCACCAAAACCAGAGCAGAACTCCCACCACAGGACTCGGGCAATCAATTAATACAGTTGCAACCACTATATTAATGGCAAGCATTTCATACAACTTAAGTTCAAAAAATCTGAACTATCCCTTTAAGGCACTTTACATTCACCCATACACACACACATTCATACACCGATTGTGGCGGAAGCCATGCAAGGTACCAACCAGCACATCAGGAGCAATTTGGGGTTCAGTGTCTTGCCCAAGGACACTTTGACATGTAGACCGCTGACCCATGGATCATTGGACGACCTGCTCTAGTCACCCCATAACAGTCCATTTGTACAGTCAGAGTTAATTGTTATAAACGGGTCCTTTGGTTCCATTTTGTAGTAGGCTACACACAGTTACAGAGTCACCTGGACAGATCCTGTTGTTTCCACACTGTCACACCCCTGTCTCAGGCGGGGTAATATGAACACCAGGAATGGCGAGGCAACGCAGTAGGGCAGAGTTTTAACAGTAGTTTATTTTTCCAAGTGCAGAAATAAGTGACACAAATACAGAGGAGACCGAAACATCTGTAATAGAAAATAAAAGGTATATTCAAAACGTATTTCATCTTATGTAAATCAAAGCAATCATTTTAAATTATTGTATAATATAAGTATTTATAAATCAGGCCTTTTTAATGTAAAGCAAAGCATAATATATATAACATACTACATAATATATATATATATTATAATATATATATATAGACATCATAATACATCAACAGATCTAGATCCTTTCAACCATGGTAACAAATAATAAACAAAACATCACCTCCTCAGCGAGCCAGTTCCCCAACCAGCTCCAGGCAGCATCAGACAGCAGGCCAGACTGACTGACACTGCCATCTCCCAGAGCTATATACCCCCCTGGCTCCTCCCACAACACAGGACCAAATTAAAAGGGGTTAACATGATCCACAACATGTTACAGTATAGGTCAAAAGGCAGTTATATACATTCATATTTCAATGAGCTTGTAGCTCTTCTATTTCACAAAGTCCTTAGTTCTCCCAAGTCCTCTTCCAACGTCATTTTAGACGCCAATGTCCCTCGGCGACAATCAATCCTCCCTACCTCTAGACAGGAGTTGGTTTGGCCCAACAGTGCTGTGCTGTCCCCTATTTAAAGTGACAGGACCCCTTAGTAACTGTTTGAGAAATGTGGTGAGAGCTGTTTGCTTGTAGTTTTGTTTGTCCATACCCTACCTAAACAGTGCGCGCTACTGAAAGGCATGTAAAAGCAAACAGACAGTGACAGAGTGCGGTCACACTGTCACACACACACACACACACACACACACACACACAAATACATATAGACAGACACACACACACACACACACACACACACACACACACACACACACACACACACTACACACACACACATACTGTAGACACATTTCCAAGTTTTTCATGAATTATAAACAAATTCTACTATTATTTTCAGTAATTTCATGAAGAAATAAAATAAAAATTAAATAAATTATGTTTAACTAGAAAAAGTGCCCTTCTGGGCACAGGTCTCCACCAGGAGGATAGGACTGTGTGAGATGTTTGGCAAAATGTTTAGGAGTAATATAAACATGTTTGCCTTTGATGGCAATTGGATGATTTGAGGCATTTTGTTCCAAAAATGTGATTTGCAAAAATCAACCTGTTGGTGGCGCTATAACAGGCCAATGTGAAAAGGGTGGGATATATTCCTCAGCCCAGTAAGAAAATGTGTGAAAGATTTCACGTAAATTGCATGCTGCGTTCATGATTTGAGGCTTTTGTTCAAAACGGGGCAATCTTGCAAACTGTGAAAGCCAATTATAGCCAATTAGGATGGAATATGAAATATCGGACAGATCCGACTTGAGCACATGACCATAGAGATACTGTGTAACGATTTGTGAGATTTTTGGACAGAATCTGGAGGAGTAATATCAAAAAATGTGTTTTGCAAAAGTCGGCCTCCTGGTGGCGCTATAAAAGGCAGATGCGAAAAATGCAGGTCAAAGGTTTGTCCTTGGCCTCTAGGGAGTGTGCATGCGACGTTTCATGCAGATCGGTGCAGTTTTAGGTAAAACATGTGAAAAGCTGCCTCATGGTGGCGCTATAACAGGCCGTTCTGGAAAATGCGGGGCAGAGGTTCATCGTTGGCATCCAGGGAGTGTGTGTGCAAAGTTTGGCATCGACCGGGTTAACGGTGCCGGAGATTAGCTGTACACAGACGGACGGAAGGAAGGACGGACGGAAGGACGGACGGAGTGCAAAACATACTCTCTCCCCATGCCTTCGGCCTGGTGGAGACAACAATAAGTAGGCTAGTGAAAATAGATCAGCGCAAGGCTTGTAGATTGTGAGCTTGTAGATTTGCTATTTTTGCCAATTTTGTGTGACACTGTAGAATGACAAATTAGGGTACTGTATATAAAAAAGAAAATAAATGTACAACGTTTCTGCCCGACAGCGACAAAATAATGCTGTGGTTAAGAATTGGCCCATGGTAACAGCAATGGAAGCCACGCAGACTAGTAGGACAGGTTGATTCTCACGGTCCATTCAAAGTGGACATTTCGGCGGGGATAATGCCAATAACCAAATGCCTTTTAGAGAGGGGCTTAAAATGTTGAACTTTGCTCTCAAATTTGAACTTTGCACTTATTTCAAAAGGGTCTATGTTGCGTCTGGAATTAATCTATAGTTTAGGTTTTTAAAATAACTTGAGGGGCCATTCATCTGCTGTATGGGTCATCTTAAGACAAAGTTTTTAAACAAAGTTGTTTCAGTGACATATTAGTAAGTTGCATTTGAGTTTTATGAGTCGAGCTCTAATGGGATTAAAGATTAGTAGGTTTAAGTGGGATTACATTCTGAATTCATTACCATCATTGAATTTGGTGAGTGGGAGACCATGAGCTAATGAAAGTCCTTTTGGGAATCCATGACATGAGAACCATTTAAATCCCCTTATCTAGATTTATTATCTAGCGCTTTATTAAAGAAATTATGACAAAGCGGGTGTTTTTGAAGTAAAATGTTTAATGCCAGACAGACTCAGCAGACACTGTAAATACACAATATAGACACCTATTAGTCTATATGTTTCAATGTTCAATGTATACTGTGTACAGTAAGGGACAACCTTTTACATCTTGGGACTGCATGTCCTCATGTCTTTCTAATGGTAAATGGTTATACTTAGTTGTCGCGAAAATAGCCGATCTACAAGCTCAGAGCACGATATGTGTTTGTGAACTTATTGATCTATTTTCGGTGCAAGACACTGGCACACAACTAAGCAGAAATCTGGAAGAAAGACTCTTGGAAGCCGCAACTCCTTTTGATGTGTGGTTGTTCTTAAGGTCTGTGAACTGTACGCTGTTTGAGAGTTAGGCCAGGATAAAATATGTAAAATGAAACAGACATACTTTTATTCTACCTGGTGATTGTTAAAAATAGTCCATATAGTCTATATATAGACAGTCTACATTTAGACCTTGATTAGCCAGGCCAATCAAGGTCTAAATGTAGACCGTCTATATATAGACGTTGAAACGACATTTTTTCAACGTCTAATCTAAGCCTAGACTGCTAAAAAACATTAATTTTTAGACAATTTTTACCCCAGACCATTTTTGTAGCCATTTAGACGTCTATTAGACTACAACAATGCTCAGTGGGAACTGTCACGACACCTGGGAATCAGCACTTTGAATGTACCCATTTTGGGTCAGTCAGATGTAATTAATTCAAAATATTTGAATTAGGTTTAATGCAAGGATTAGGCCAACCATGAAGGATTAGGCCAACCATGCAGCTGCACAGCGTTATTAGTCACCATTAAGTGTTTGGCATGCTCACCTGCATGGCTGGACTCCAGGCAATAGGAAATAATTGGTTTAAATGGTGGGAATGGCCTATCGCCTGCCTAAGCCAGATGTTAGCCTTTGAAAATGTATGAGTGAATGACAAATAAAACCCTCTTGAATCTTTAATATTTTGGAGAATCTAATAAAAGAATATTTACTGTTGTTTGTGAGTACAAATGGTATTATCTATAGATAGATAGAATACTTTATTGGCAGTTTAAGAAAAATTACAGAAAATGACATCATTTTAAAAAACGCCAAATGGATTTAGTCACAAAAAAGCCTTCGCTTGTTTCCATTGTGGTCCACTTTGTAACATGAAACTATACACAAACATACTGTACAAACAAAACAACCATGGAACATATAATAAATAATCCTTATATATAAGGCTTATGGGAGCTATATACATAGGACAAGAGGTACCCTGAGAGAATAGTCCAGAGCATGGGAGATGGGCTATCCAGGGTCGGAAGCTAACTATGACCAGTTAGTGTGTAGATGGAGCCATGATTTCAGGTTTTTCCTAAATCTTGCAATAGAATTTAGTGATTTCAGGGCTGGAGGGAGTGCATTCCACAGAGTAGTGGCTGCGTAGTAAAAAGCATTTTTTCCCTTGAGTGTCCTGAAACTGGGGGGAACTAGATCATATGGACTTCCTCTGGTTGAGTACCTGTGAGCATCCCTCACTCTGGGCAGGTAGCCCAGCAGGTACTTAGGAACAGAGGCATATAGGATCTTGAAGACCAGACACAATGAGAGCTGAGATACTCTCTCCTCCACTCTTAGCCATCCCAGGCTACTAAAGTGGGCAGAGGTAAGATGAGACCTGGGGTTCAATTTTAGTAGTAACCTCACAAGCTTGTTTTGGGAGGTCTGCAGCTTTGTTTTCAATAGCTTGGAGATACCTCTGTACCATGAAGTACAAGCATAGTCAAAGTGGCACTGGATGAGGGCACCGGCCAAGGTCCTCATAGCACTGCTGTTGACATAAGGGGATATCCTGCCCAAGAAACGAGTTCTCTGGTTGACCTTTGAGATCACTTTCATTGCCATTTTTTCACCCGTGAGTTTGTTATCTAGTATAAAACCCAAGTAAGTGACCTCTTCCCTATTTGTGACCACACTGTCACCCACTCTAACTGTGAAGCCCGGGGACTTGTTGAGGTTATGACTTGAACCAAACAGAATAGACTCAGTTTTCCCAAGGTGCAGTGACAATTTGTTGTCGGAGAGCCAAAGACAGATGCTACCGAGCTCTGTGCTGAGTACTCTCTCAACCTGCGACTTATCTTTGTCCGAGACCAGGAGAGCTGAGTCGTCTGCGAACAAGAACAGATTGCATTTACATGCCGAGTTCATGTCGTTTACATAAATTAGAAACAGTAGAGGCCCTAGGATGCTCCCTTGGGGGACCCCACACTCTACTGGGAGGGAAGTAGACAGGGTACCATTCACATCGACCACCTGTTTCCTTCCCTCAAGGTAAGATCTCACCCAGTTTAACGATGGGCCATCAAAACCGATTGCCTTCAGCTTGTTTAGCAGTATGGAGTGGTTCACAGTGTCAAACGCCTTTTGAAGGTCCAGCATGACCATGCCGCAGTACTTGCCTGAGTCCACCTCACGTCTGATGATATCAGTCAAGTATAACAGACATGTATCAGTAGAGTGAGATTTTCTGAAGCCTGACTGGAATTCAAAAAGAAGTTTGTTATTAAGCAGATATAAATGTATCTGTTCATAAACTAGTCTCTCTATGACCTTTGAGATGGAACAAAGGATGGACACATATCATCTACAATCTACATTATAAATACAGCTACCGTGTTGTGGCGTATTGATGATGATCAATATATTATTATATGAGGTCAGTAGTGGCCAAACCAAAATCACGTATCATTTATACTATAGCAAAAATAGGCGAACATTTGGCCAAATTAGATTATCTACAAGCTCACAACGCGTTGCATGACACACTGTGAGCTTGGAGATTGGCTAATTTTGGTGTAGAGAGGAATAAGGAGGGGACCAAATATAGACTCGTGGGGACCCGGTCAACAATACATGTAGGATTTAAGTGGTTAACTTTGGCACTCTTGGCACTCTTGAAATGCAGACCAATTCACAGTATGGCTTACACTACACTACAGGATTTGACGTCTATAATATGTTGATATACCATGCATGGTTTTATTGTGAATTTTGATGCTGTGATTATTGCAGATGACAAAGACATGCATTGAATGTGTGGGTGTACGCTCTTACTCAGCTAAAGAATTGCACAAATAAGTAAACTAAGTAACATCAGCCAAAGGAAACACTGCTGTGTGAATGGTGCATACAATGAAATCATGATGGGAACTTGGGAAGCATATCTGTTGGTACCTATTATACAGAGTAATCAATTATTAATCTGGCTGTTGTACATTTGGTTCTCTCAGAGTTCATTTGAAGGATGACCACTACCTTTATCCCAGCATGCGCATAGGAATGGAGCTTGTTGATAAAATAGAAGATATGGGCGATATGTTATCTACTCTGGATCAATAGTGTCCTCTCCGGGAGATGAATTCTCTGCATAAGGCCCTTGTGAACTGTTTGGGTTTTAATACCTGTACCACCCATCAGCACCCAGCCTGCTGTGATTCATTATACCCATTTCCTCACCTATGGAAATGACTAGACATTAGTGGCTCCCAAATGGGGACATGTCTGCTTGCTGATTAAATCTGCTCAACTTTTAGGCCATCTTGAGGAGTTTGGAATAGTCAACCAAGTCATAGACCGTTTTTCAATACCTGTACTTAATTATTAACCGCTTACACCTTCTAGACCTGCACAAGCACACAGCGATGCGTTATGAGTAGGGTTGTCCCGATCCGATCACGTGATCGTAAATCAGGGCCGATCACGTCAATTTCAAATGATCGGAATCTGATCGGGAGCAAAACAATTTCAAACTATCCACTCGTTGCGACGGACCCGACGGTATAAAAGATGTTGTGAGTGATTCTGTGCATGTGTGCATGTGTACATGTGTGCCATTGGCATGCCGTTACTTGCTCTCCCATGGCCAGAGGAGGCAGACGAGGCAGCCAATCAGGCTAGGCCGTCAGTATGACTAGGGCTAGACTAGGTAGGTTGTCTAGTTTTCATGAGCTCTCATTAGTCAGGCTTCACCTGACAAAAAATAAATATCGAATCAGGGAAAAAAATCGATATCAGCAGATGCTCAAAATCAAATGATCGGAATCGGATTGGGAGCAAAAGAAAATGTGCCAACCGTGTCAGCCAAATGAGATATCAGCAAGTGATATTACACAAATTGTATTATGTTCTTGAGGTAATTGTTTATCCCCGAAAATCACAAGGGCTAATTTGACCTCTGGGATACACAAATAAGTCGGTGTATCACCACTGGGCGGATCAACACCTCCAGGTATCCGGACTGACCTCGGCTAGAGGCTAAGTTTCGAATTGGAATAGTACTTCAGCTGTGACTGATGATGTTTCACAAGTCTATGAGAACACAATAGCCGATACGACAGATAAAGAGAAACGGCCATAGATAAACATGCACATTATAGAGAATTTAAAGGTCATGAATATTGAAAAAGAAAATAATTTTCATCCATTTTTATTCTTCCTGGTAGAAATTAAATAAATGTGTTACTATGAGCTACATGTTGAACATTACAGCAGTACAATCACCTAAACAGCGGTACAATCACCTAAACAGTGTATGCACAGCACATGCGTACAGCTATATTCAAAGCTATACACACACAAGAGCTATCTGTATGAACACATTTAATAGATATCATTTATACCAAATGAGAGCAAATGGAAGCAAATGTTAATGAAATTCCTTCATTACACGTGTTTGAATACAATTAGTAGTTAGGGCAGCATCTTCCCCCCTCAGTTAATTATTTTCTTAATCGGAAGCCTATTTCAAATTGCTAGTAGGCATGATTATAATTGTGTTTGTCTGGGTTAGTGTATGAATTTGTGTCTTTTCCAGCAAAGCCATAAATGTAACTATAGTGTCATCATCCAACTCAGGTAATCAATGTTAAAAGCAATGTCCATCCACCATGCACATCGTGTGAAGGTCAGGCCTCCCACCAAGAGTACATTATTGAACCAAACCTTTCAGTTACTCTTTCCGGCTGCCTCTGTCTTCATTCCAGACCGTCTTTTCATTAGCTGGCCTGCAGCATGAGACTAATGTTGTTCTGGGTGGCCCCTAGGTCTGTGCAGGGGGGCATCCATCATGACAATGTGCCATGTGGAGCCACGGGTCGCGCGCACGCGCACGCACGCACACGCACACGCACACGCACACGCACACACACACACACACACACACACACACATGCTCTGTGTAATTGCAGATGGATACCCACAGGACGAACTGATTTACAAGTGGAGGAAGAACTCTGTGGAGGCGACTGACCAGAAGTCATGGCGACTCTATCAGTTTGATTTTATGGGCCTGAGGAATACTACAGACATCTTAAAGACCACATCAGGTAAGCTCACCATCCCCTGTGACAGTTCATTGCCATATAGTAAGTTATGGATCAGAAAAGTAAAGTTATATAGCACTGGTTCTCATCATGTGTCCATACAAGCTAAAATATTCCACTTTTCTTTTTTAAATGGCCATGATTTGTTTGAAAGTAGCAGATCTACAAGCTCACATCACGTAGATTTGTTTTTAAAAATACAGTAGCTGATGTATTGTAAAGTTACTTCTGCACCGGTGATGCATAGCAAACAAAAACAACTAATCTACAAGGCTCCCATTGCGTTGCACTGTTGTACGTTGTGCGCTTGCAGATCTGCTATTATTGTGGGGTGGTATAAAACAGCTGCCTGAGCCCTGAGCTGGAACGTAAGTGGGCTGCCTGAATTGTGCAGCTTAAAAACAGAGGAAGCTCGAGCCCCAAGCTGTACTGGAGCCTGTATCGGATGAGGTCGTCACGTCAAAGTACTAAATGTCTTTCTTTGGGAAATGTTTTCAAATTATTAAAAACAAAGAGTGAACAGTTGAGTCCATAGCATGAAGTTAGTACATGGTCAATCATCAATAGTATATTAAGAAGAAGACGATGTCTCAGCATGTAGGCTATGCAGTAAGCAGACACTGTAGCTGCTTGTGCCCTCAAGCCACAGTCAGGAGTTTCTAGATCTAGAGCACACATCCAAATCAGGGATCAAGGAGCTTCATGGTGTGGCTGTGTTGTGGTGTGTTGGCTGCATGTTTTGCCTTGAAATCCGTGAAAAATCAGCAAAAAAGACAATTTTCGCACGTATGTGCTTTGCGCACGCGAGTGTTCCCCAAATTGGACCCCTCGGAATTCCCCTCTGCGTCCTTGCTGGCAACCACCTAGGCGTACCATCCTCCAGAATGCATAAATAAATAAAATATGAATGCACTTTGGTTACCCTGCTCTACCTTGGATGTTTCAATCTCTTGTTCATTACTTGCCAAGAAAGAAATCACACCCGTGTGAAGTGAGTGGATTTTTGTCCACCCTAAAACATGATCATCAGGTATTATTATAATATAAGGAGGAAGAACTTTTTCCAAAAAGTGTACAGTATTTGTTAAAATCATGCTTTTATGTGGACACGCCCACCAGTTCATTAAGTATGCCTGGTTTGCCGGGTGGGTGGTGATGGGTGGTGATCCACCTGAACTGAAGCCGCACCCACAGCTGTAGTTGTATGATAAAGGGGGAGGGGTTAGGGGAGGGGCTGATAATGTGATGTCACTATATTACTGTTTATTTCATTGGCCCGTTTGACTGTCAAGGGTTTCTATTTCCAGGAAGAAACCCTAAATAGAAAGTTAATACACCATTGCACATAAAAATGACTCCAGGGTGTCTAATGAAGTAGTCACCTCATAGACACATGAAAAACTGGAAAAATACAAAAAATGTGGCAGTAACCCAATCCTGCATCAATCATATTTTTCTGTATTGTTGCGCTTCACCTTGGGAACAGCTTTGGCCGTGGTGTTAAAAGTTACACATCTCATTTAAGAGCAAACCTCTGTGTCCATTTCCATTTTGCACAGGTGATTATGTGGTGATGACCGTCTACTTTGACCTCAGTAGAAGAATGGGCTACTTCACCATCCAGACTTATATCCCCTGCATCCTCACCGTCGTCCTCTCTTGGGTGTCCTTCTGGATCAAAAAAGATGCCACGCCAGCCAGAACGGCACTAGGTACTCGTCAATCACTCTCTTAGGATACATACGTATAGCGGTGGGTCACAGCGTGGAGTTGGGGTCATTGCTGGTTTCAGAGGGTCCCCAGCTAAATTATTGATAGTAACCAAACTGATCTAAATTGAAACTGGTCTGTAACTCAGAGTGTACAAATGGATACTCACAGTCCATTTGGTTCCATTTGTTCAATCTCAGAGTTGCATAAAGCATCCTCGGTGAGGATTCTAGTGTAGAATGGGGTAACAAAACGTGGGTCTGTGGCCTGCCGCCTAATGCATAATAAAACTCTAACTTGAAAATAAAAAGGTTGTGAATCAATGCAGTATGTACAGTACACTTAATTTCCACTATTAGTTTTTGTTTTTGTTTCATTAAAAAGCAGCAGTGGTGTTACACATGCTTTGGACTAAACTAAGAAAGAAAGACATTGCAGATGTCATTCAGGGTCCAAGTACCGATATGACCTTCACACAAATTCACCTTGCATGTTTTGTGTTTACTTTTAGTTGCCTTTGTATGTGCTTTTTATGTCCCCTTGTGTACACTGAATGAGCATCCGTTTTACCTTCAATCACACTTTTTTGCTTCTGTTCTTTCATTGCTTTTTTCCCTCCATGCTGTCCATTTGTTGTGCAGTCCTGTGGAACACTTTGGTAAAGGTAATCGATCTCACTCCTTCTTTCGCCTTTGTTTTATTATTTAATTCCGCACATTTGAGTTTGAGTGATGCTTTGTTGATTGTGCAGTACATTCATATGACATAGCCATTTATAGCCATTATGAAAAGGACAAAAGGGGATTTATTTTCCACTCTCAACCTCACGTCCATATATATATTTTGGGCATGTCATGCCTTATGTGCATGAATCACTGGCAGGACAGCGTCTTTGTGAGAAGGCAGACTGGCATGAAAGTGTTTCCATATTCGTTGAATGACAGGTTTTTGTTTGTTTGTTTGTTTGTTTGTTTGTTTTGTTTTATCTCTGATACTAAGGGCACAAGCTCTTATGATGTGTTTCATGAACCATTAGTTGAGACGGCTCATACATACTCCAGTTTTAGGTGATCAGTTATCACCTTCACCTATCACCGTCACCTTCATAAGGAGTCGAGGCCATCATACTCGCGGTGATGTCCTTAAGCATTAACCCCGCCTCCCTCTGGTTCAGATGCAAAACCGCCCACCCAACTTGTAGACCAATCAGTGAACGGGGTGATAGCTCCAGAGTGAAAGGACTTGTCTGATAGTAAAAACGGAGAGATGTGTCGACTCGGGGTCCGTGGTGATAGCTGATCACCGCGGCGAATGACACAATGTTGTAGTTCTCTAACCCTTAAAAAACTACACAGCGGTGATAAGCTATCACCACAAACTGGAGTATGAATGCAGCTTAGAGCATCAGCCCTAGCCTCGCGTAAGCAGCCTTCATCTTCCTTTGCAATGCATATTGCCCCAGGCAGATACAGTGATATTAGTATCGCTACACGAGGCTAATTCAGCCCGGGATGCTTGACTGACTGAATGACACAACTGAACTTGAGAACATTTAATGTGAACTACATTAACACCCAAGGGATTTTCTTATGGGTGACTTTCACTTTTACTGGAGTAATTGGAGTATCTGTACTTTTACTCACGTATGGCTTATATCAACTGTATACTTTATGCACTCCCGTTTTTAAGCTTTGTAACATGCTGGCTGGATGGCTACCTTCAGGCATCACATTTCTTAACGGTTAATGTTTTTTTTTTGTCATAGTCTTGTGGCCCCCGACATCATCTTGTTGAATACCACTGTCCTATAGGTATACTCAGGGTCTGCTATACAGTATGACCTGCTGTAGGAGGGTGTCAGTGCCAGACGTATTAACTGCTGTTATTACAGTATTTCCACCCATTTCAATTGATCTGCCCTTCATGGTGATCTGTTTGAGGTGCTGTAAATTGCTGCACCTCCTGCATCCACTTTCCCAGCTTGTGTTGCAGCTTGTAGATGGGTTATTTTTGGAGCACAACGCTGTGCTAAGTATAAATCAAACGTAAATGTCTTTTGCCACAGCCCACCCACCACACCGTTGACTGCATTTTCACCTTTTTTTCCTAATAACCAACCATCAACATTTAGGTTGTGTGAAAGCAGAGCAAAGTATTACAATATACTTCTTTACTAGGCCAAAGGCATGACAGAGACAGTCTGTCCATCCGTCCATCCGTGTCTCTGTGTGTCCATCTGTCTGTGACAAGCTAATCTTCGGCACTGTTGGGCAGATCCCAGCGATACTGTGCACACACACTCCCTTGAAGCCAGAGCAGAACCTCTGCCCCACATTTTTCAGATGTGCCTTATAGCGCCACCAGAAGGCTGACTTTTGTAAAACAAATTTTTACTCCTTCAGAGTTTATACAAATTTCACGCAGATCAGTACACACGATCTCTATAGTCAAGACGGATCTGTTTTTGTTTTTTTTACATAATTATTTCATCCTGATTGGCCAAGATTGACATCTAAAGTTTGCAGGAGTGGCCCGTTTTGAACAAAATGCCTAAAATCATGAACGCATGCAGCGTCCGATTGCTCAGCTGTGAAACTTGCACGCACATTCGCACTATGTTGAGGAACAAATGCCACCCTTTTTACATTGCCCTATTATAGCACCAACAGGAGGCGGATTTTGTTAGTCCTACAGATTTTGTAGTCATGTGATCAAGATACATCTGTCCGATTCGTCATATTCCATCAACATTGCTGGCCCACAATAACCTACCTGACCTGGCGCAGACCTGTGCTCTGAGGAGCAGAGTGCTGCGAGTGCTTTTTGTGAAAAATGCCTGTTGCTGAAAAGCCTTCTTTTTCTCCATGTCACACTCCCATATCTCTCAACTGAATAGCTTTGATGAAAGGAACACCTGATTTGTAGTGCCATGGTAAAACTAGACTGAGGCAGCGTCAGACAGATCAGGACACACAGACAAAGGAATGGGACAGGGAGAGAACATGAAGGATGAGTGCAATTAATCTGTCAGATTAAATAAGTCATTATGCTATTCGCATCTGAATGTGGGAGGAAAATAGATATTTGCTTTTTTTCAGGCTTTGATTGATGGTGTTCAGGAGGAGGAAGGGAGATAACAAATGGGTCTGAGGCAGGCAGGAAATGTATAGCGTTCCTGGAGAGGGACAAGGACAGCGTACCACACATGTGCTTATCAATCTGATACCAATTAACCCATGAAGACCCGGGGGTGGGATGATACATTATGTTTAAGGCAGTATGTGTGATACTGTTGGTGACGTCAGCATGTTGAAAGCATGGGGAACAGTACACAGGTGCACTGCATTATGCTTTTGTAAAGGTCGTGGCAAAACCTGCTAATGGCAGGTTTTGTCCTTGTTCAGCTGTAGGTACTTGGTAAATAAAATGGTAAATGGTGCATTTATATAGAAATGAAATGAAATGAAATGAAATGATTACTATATTTACCCAGGGTATCTGGGCTAAGCTCAAGAACTTGTTTCCAGCCAGGCCCTGCTCATAGAACACATTTCATCGTAGTGGTTCAATGCCTTGTTCAAGGGCACTTCAGCGGTGGTAATTTTAACGTGTCGGACAGCTGATTCGAACTAGGAACCTTCCGGTATCAAGACCGCGCCGCTATCCGTTCGGCCACCGCTGCCCATAGCGCCTTTATCCAAGGCGCTTTACAGAGATTGTGCATTACATTCACCCATTCACACACCAATGGCAACGGAAACCATGCAAGGCACCAACTAGCACATCGGGAGCAATTAGGGGTTCAGTGTCTTGCTCAAGGACACTTCGACAGTAACTCTGGGGGAGCCCGGGTTTGAACTGGCAACCTTGCGGTTGCCATCCAGGCACTCTACCCCTGAGCCACCGCCGCCCCCTGGTACTTGTCAGTAGCAGTGCACCATAAGTGGGAAGCTGAGTTTGTCTGAAGTAGTCTGAAAATGACAGTGTCATTAGAATATTTGAAGTATTTGTGATGGGTTAAGTGCTGATACAATTATTTGTGTAGAGGATGTAAAGGAAGGGACACAGGCCTGAGGGTCTCCAGTGTTGGTAATGACTGTTTAAGAGGATTCCGTCTCTATTTGAACAGCCTGTGTTCTATCGCTGATGAAGTAGCGAGTGGAGGAAGGTTGAGGTGGTGAAGTCTCTTGATCATCTGGTGGTCCTGAATGGTGTTGAAGTTGGGGCTGAAGCATCATCCTCTGTCTCTCATTTGGAGACAGAGGGAGTTGTTGTTGAGAGAGTTGTTGGCTTAATTTTTGTTTTAATCTCTGTGAACCTGAGACTTCTAGACTTCTAGACTGGTCTGTCAGTTATTTCTGGTGAGCAACATGATAATATAACAAAGTACAGGGTTAGATGTCACATCTTCAAAATGTCACCAGTGCTTAGCTGGCTAACTTTGGTCCCAAATGGCTATTTGCCATTGTGCCTATAAGCCCGATAGCCCGGCAGCCGGGGGTGTGGAGTGTGAAATTTGGTTTTTTTTTGCCTAAAATATTGTCTATATAGGCTACATACAATTTACAATACATTCATGAATCCACTTGCTGACCAGCTGTCAGTATTGAGCAATGTTTTTTTATAGGACGTTTTTAGCCCAAGGAGTGTTGATTGTGCAAAACTAATGCTTGGAATGGATTCAGAATCATGAAAACCCCCTAGTTGCGACATGCGACATGCTATATAAAGCATAATGACATTTTTAAAATCTATGTAATAATGACTAAGGGTGGGTCCCGAACCTCGGGACCAAGCAGGTACCAAACCGAACATGCTTGGGTACCGGGTACCGAACCGAACATGGGTACCGGGTACCGAACCGAACATGGGTACCGGGTACCGAACCGAACATGCTTGGGTACCGGGTACCGAACCGAACATAGGTACCGGGTACCGAACCGAACATGGGTACCGGGTACCGAACCGAACATGGGTACCGGGTACCGAACCGAACATGCTTGGGTACCGGGTACCGAACCGAACATGGGTACCGGGTACCGAACCGAACATGCTTGGGTACCGGGTACCGAACGGAACATGGGTACCGGGTACCGAACCGAACATGGGTACCGGGTACCGAACCGAACATGCTTGGGTACCGGGTACCGAACCGAACATAGGTACCGGGTACCGAACCGAACATGGGTACCGGGTACCGAACCGAACATGGGTACCGGGTACCGAACCGAACATGCTTGGGTACCGGGTACCGAACCGAACATGGGTACCGGGTACCGAACCGAACATGCTTGGGTACCGGGTACCGAACCGAACATGGGTACCGGGTACCGAACCGAACATGGGTACCGGGTACCGAACCGAACATGCTTGGGTACCGGGTACCGAACCGAACATGGGTACCGGACCGAACATGCTTGGGTACCGGGTACCGAACCGAACATGGGTACCGGACCGAACATGCTTGGGTACCGGGTACCAGATACCAATTCAAATAATTCAATTTCGGTTCTCCCTATTGGTTCCTACAGACGCGCGCAGTCACGCACTATTTATTTATTATTTTTCTTCCCTTTTTATCCTATCCTTGATGTTGTTTACAGTAAGATATATAGAATTGCTCAGGCATATATTTGTTATTGTCATTGTCAGTAGTAGTAAGAGGTAATACAGAATAGATAATAATAAAAAAAGGAAAACATGTACAGTAGCTCACTGTAGTATCCACAAATAGGGGACTGTTATGAACTGGAATCGATAAGCAGAACCGGAATCAGTACTCATACAAATCCTAACGATTCCCATCCCTATATGACACGGTTGGCATAAAAAGTCGCGTTGGCTCTTCCCTAACATTCTCCAGGTCTCCCAATGTAAATGATGAATGATTGCTAAGATGTGAAAGTGTCTTGATCTGGTCCTCGCAGGTATAACCACAGTGTTGACCATGACCACCCTGAGCACGGTGGCCAGGACGTCGTTACCCAGGGTGTCCTATATCACTGCAATGGATCTCTTCGTCACTGTCTGCTTCCTCTTTGTCTTCGCCGCTTTGATGGAGTACGCCACGTTGAATTACTACTCATACAGCGCTCAAAGACCCAGCTCGGGTACCAAGAGATCGGTAAGGTTGTCCATGAATCGAGACTATAGGGCCGTCAAATGTTGCATTCTTTCAATTGCAATTAACCTCATTGTTCATCACAATTCATCTCTATTTTAGCCTGATTTATACTGTACTTCTGTTACTGCTAAAGTATAAAAGCTTAGCAATGCAATGCGTTGTATGAGGTTTTAGGTAGAATATTAATTTACCAGCCCTATCAATCAGTGACTCCGTCCGTCAGTCAGTCAGTCAGTCAGTCAGTCAGTCAGTCAGTCAGTCAGTCAGAGATGTTCACATTAAAAAGGCTGCTGTGGTCCAGTCCAAAAAATGCACAAAAGATCAAACAACCAATATTAGTGTGAGTGTGCTACATATATTAAGAAAGTTGGAGAACCACTGATAAGGATGCATAACTCAAATGCAGATATTCTGATGATACTGTACAATCATGTTCTATATGTAGTAACCCATCAATCTTGTGCTCCAGACCAATTAAATTAAATGTTCATATGAGGGTCCTTGGCACGATTTTTTAGAACTACTGATTTAGAAGGCATTTGTACAATCGGCCTTAGGTCTTAAATGGATTAAAAGCCAAAAGAGCGTGTTTGCCAACCTATCTTTGGAACTTATAAAACATCTATTTAAAGTGGAACGAGTTGGACTCAGACCTACATGAGATAACTTCCCAAATCCTGTGACTGTATAGATCATTCACTTTTAGGCCAACAGGCCAATCTTTATCTCTCACTCAGTGACTCACAGATGTTCACAGGATTGAAAGACCATTAGCTTGGTCTCAATCCACCAGGCATGATGCTATGCTTGAATACCTTTGGAAGATCTTACTCCCCATGTAGTCACATTGTGCCTCCAGCACTAAACTGCTGCCACTCCCCATGTAGTCACATTGTGCCTCCAGCACTAAACTAAACACTGCCAGATCTACAGCAAATGTACTGCTCTACTGACTGACTCAAATACTGTTTTTTCTTCCAAATGAGCTTTGTTTCATTGTAGTGTTAACATTGTGGTCCACTTAAGATTTGTATATTGTCCATAATACCTAGTTGAGTCTAGTTTATGTGTTGCTGCCTTCTGGAAGGCAACTTGTTTATGTTGAATAACTTCCCAAATCTGTGATTTGTTCCCAGTATATTCTGGAGAATATACTGGGTTCTCCCCATCTCTCCAGGTCTTTAATAAACAGAAAACACATTTGACCAATCAGGAGAGAGTATACAGAGAGTTATACAAATTTGTATAAGCCATAGTTGCAAGTTCTAGTATTTGTCAAATATAACTTCGACAACGTAGCTGTTGGATTGTTAATAGTGCCTATCATTATTTTGTTCATGAGCTCACACACTTTGAAACACATTTTGAAAAAACAAATGCCATTGAAAAATTGCAGTTGCAATAATGATAATGAAAAATATATGATAGCATGACTTTAGATGTTAATTTGACAAATTATTTCTCTCTCTGTGGCATTTCAGAACTACTCCGTACTGGACGTGGGTTCACCACACACGGTCATCACACTGAACAACTCGCTGTACTGGCAGGAGTTTGAAGACGCTTGTGTCTATGAGTGCCTGGAAGGCAAAGACTGCCAGAACTTCTTCTGCTGCTATGAGGAATGCAAAGATGGCGCATGGCGACGAGGCCGCATTCATATAGATCTACTTGATCTGGATGCCTATTCCCGCGTCTTTTTTCCAACCTCCTTCCTTTTGTTCAACATTGTCTATTGGGTGGGCTATCTCTACCTTTAGCACTCAGCAGGAGGCACTCAAGGAGGACTCAGAAAGCACAGTCTAAAGCTCAATTTATAGTTGGGTGCGCACTGGTGTCATGCACAACAAATAGCCATGAGGCTTTTTTTTCAGTTGCGCCACACGGTGCGCAAAAACATATAAATCAAGCTTTAGATCATATACAAAAAGAAACCCTCCTTAAAGGTACAGTAACACCATGTGACTTCTTACCCAATGTAATTATCCTAACATAGTCAGGAGGACATCATTTGCCTGCAGGCCTTTCCCCAACAGAGACTTCTGCCTTTTTGACTTCAGGTATGACAACATGACATTATTGATTCCCTTGTACACGTGCAGGGTGACGCAAGCGGACTATTTTGCTAATAACAGTAATACCGAAACAAAAGAAGGGAATGTGCTTTGCACTGCGACCCACAACACGTCGCAGTCGAAAAGATGACCTTGTGGGTCATTTCTAAGACACTGGGACGTCATCACATCAGCAGCAGATCACTCAAAACCAGTCGACGACACATCTGAGGACATCTAATGAGAACATCCAAAACCACTCACAGTGCCTTCCTCTGGAGGGGTAGCCAGCTACGCACAGTATGTTGCAGGTAAACTATGGTGATCAAACTATTGACCTATCTGGCTTTGACTGATTGCGGTTGTCATTCAGACAACTTTAGATTTATATAAATCAGCCACTTATTCATACACAAGCCCTTAGCGCTCGCATGCCAATTTATCTTCGCCAGAAACCCCTCATTCACTCCTCTACCACTTTTGGGCCTAATTCTTGCTTGTTTCATACTGCAGTGTTGATTGCCGACAATAATGGTTATCCAATAACATTTTTGTCGCTTACTGGCAAATCCTGCATGTTCCACAACAACCATTTCCAGCCAGAATACTAGTAACAGGAATCAGATAAAGATTTGTTTTTCATTAGCTGAGCGATGATTGTATGGCCTCCCATAAACCCTCACACTCATCTACATTGTTATTAGCACACTGCTACTATTATGTTAATATGAAGACTGTAAAATGTTGCAGCTTTGATGGTGAACTTAAACAGACTGTATTGGTTGCCTATGAAATACACTACAAGATTAATTTATAGTAAAAGATCAATCATCACTAGTCGTGCAATGTATAATTTATCATATCCCTCCAGCAATGATGCGTTGGTATAATGCATAATACTAGCCTTTTAACATGGATTGTGTGTCTTGTGTTTTGATTTCATTATGTTTAACGACTATTGAATTGCCTTAGGGTACCCTGTCCACTATACTATAATTTAGGAATATACATTTACCTAAATTATAATGAAAACTTTTGAAAGAGGAAAATCTCACATCAGTAAAAGTTTCATCTTAGCTATTGGCAGTATACTGAAGTAGAATGTTTTAATATCCTTTATTGAGCTATTCTTGTAGGTGCCAAATGTATCACGTACTGTATGTGCCAGGTCGTTACTTTTTTTCATTCACCGCATAACTTCTTTGGGAGCTGCTTTGTGTGTGCAAGCTTCATTTTCTGTCGGGTTGATATATCTCAATTATTATATTTATTATATTCTTTATGAAGGGAAATGCAATAAGGTACTCTGAGTGGTGCTATACTATACTATGACCCTCTCATTACTGCTTTGGGATGGAAACACTATTTAGGCTATATAAATATGTCATTCAAGGTCTATACATGTTTTTGTTTTTTGTTTGTTTTCCTCATTAACCACTTAAATGCTAGATACTTTGAACTTGGTCCCCTACTTTCCCTCTCACCTGTTCTCATTGTGAGCTTGTAGATCAGCTATTTCTGCCAAATGTTTGAATATGTTTGTTGCCCATTATGACCTAACGATAATATGGTTCAAGTAGTTAAGATACTTTCAATGTTTTGTAGGAATGAAAGCAATAAGGTACACCCGCACACTGTGTATCTGCTCGTCACAAGAGTATTGTCTTATTTAAGACAATACTCTTGTGCCGAGCAGATACACAGTGTGCGGGTGTACCTTATTGCTTTCATTGATGTCCACTGGCCTACGCACCTGTGCATACGCCTGATTGCTAGGTGTGCGATAGTTTTCTCCTACAATGTTTTGTAGGAACACATTTTGTTTTCTGACTGAAGAATTTTAAATGGAGTCATCTTACCCATTTCCTAGTTTCCCTAAAAGTGTATTAGAATTATTAATTAAAAGTATATGGGTCATTTTCTCTGTAGACTTATTGACAGACCTCTCAGATATTCAAAAATTGGTCAAATGAATGGTGAATGAAAACAAAATGAGATGATGATAATTGTGATTATAACATTGACAATTTCAAATGGAACAGGAATTAGGAAACTAGCAAATGGCCTTCATGAGAGTGCCTCCTGCCTTACTGAAATAGTAGAAAACTCAATGGGAACAGAGAACATTAGATTAACCACTTAAACCCTATATACTTTGTTGACTATAGGGTCCCCCAGGGGTCTGTACTTGGCCCCTTCATTGTCTACCTCTATACCAATTATATTTATTATATCGAAAATAGCCGATCTACAAGCAGCTGTTTGACTATTTTTGGCAATAGTTCGCCTGCTGTATTATGGCATGCCCAGAATAGGGACGCTTTTTGAAATTGGGTTCCAATGGTCATTTACATTTTGAAGGTATTTTATGTTGTGATATACAGTATATGGCAAGTGGTTCTCCTGGATTATTATTTGAGTGAAAAAACAACAACACTGCATTCTGAATAAACTTTTTCATATTTTAGTTTCTAATTTTGGATTGAGTTTGGGATAGAACAAAGGACAAAAGGGTTTTATATTGAACATTCATAAAAGGCAGTTGGCATCTGTCCTCACAAATTTATGGACAATGAATATTTATAATGTACTTGCATATTTATGTAATTATTAAACAGTAACATTTCAAAATGTAATCTTCTGAAGTTGTCTTTAAATGGGTTGAACCATTGGAAAAACTATTGAAAAGTCCAGACCAGGTCTTATGCAAACGACCACAAATGTACAAATGAATGCAGTACTGAGCTAATATTTTATTCATGGGTTTTGAGGTTACAAATCATTTTACTGAAACGATAGAGTTATGGAATCCTTTATTCTGGCAACAAAAAGACAACATGAGGGAATGGGATTTTCATAATCAGAGAGAATGTATCAAATTGTATGTGAGAAAAAGAAAGAAAAGTTGATTATACAAGAATAAAAAGAGTCCTCACACAAATATCTGCTCCCCAGGTCCTTCAGACCTCACAAAGAGCCTGGTTGGTTCCAAACTTACTGATAAAGTAAAAGATAGATTTGGGAGCAGAATTTGGTGTGCGGAGTCTTTTTTATTCTTGTATCATCACTGTGTTTTGATCCGGCAGACTAGTAGGTTTTAAATGTGCGTGTCTTTTGACAGATTTTCAGTTGATTACGTTTAATATTGTTTGTAGGCAGCAGAAATATTTCTGAACATACTGTAGGCCTAATGACAGGGATAATTTTTGTTGTGTTGTTGTTTTGGTTGTACAAATTCAGCCTATGACATACATGCACATGTATTACAGTACACTTACATACAGTACACTTATTTTTGTCACAACGGTGCACCAGAGAGAGTCAGCGACATGCACAAGTATAGAAATATAGATGTATACATACAGATACACTGTATAAAATCTCCCAGGCATTCATCGATGCCCAAATGTATCCAAGCTCCAATGCCAGGTACTAATTTGTTCTTCACATACCTACAGTATAGCCTGATTCTCTAAAACAGCAAGAAAATAGCATTTACTCAACACTGTCACTGAATAAACTGACTTTACTGCTGTCAACAAGGAACTGTGCGGAATCTGCTGATAGGTCAGCTTTCCTATAGCCCCAAGTGATATGGAAGCTGGGCAATCAATGCAAGCTTGTATCACTACTGTATATACGGTGTGTGTGTGTGTGTGTGTGTGTGTGTGTGTGTGCGTGCGTGCGTGCGTGCGTGCGTGCGTGCGTGCGTGCGTGGGTGCGTGCGTGCGTGAAGAGATCTGAAATATACAGCACACTTGTGTAATCATTATATTTGTGTATATTGAGTGTACCTCATGTATAACATGCATTTATCATAATTCAGTGGTTCGTACTGTACGTGCAAGCGGTGTGATGTCCTGTACGTGAGGTTGTTTTGGACAATATCTCGTGAACCCAGCATCCTCCACCCAGTTCTGATGCTCAAGCTATTTTCATACCTATGGTTCACGTTTTTCTCTCTTTTCTTTAATGTATATCATTGCAATCGATTTTGCACCTTATAGGTTTTATTTAAATGTATTTACAATAAATTAAAGGAATTTTACAAGGAGGACTAAAATGTCTTGTTTTGGTTTGTCCCCAAAGGTAGGCTATTCAATGTCAGACTCTATCTTAGCTCAGCAGTTGTCTATTCGTCATAAGTCTGAAACATGTCAGCTGGCAGTAAATAGTATTTGTGCCAATAATATATTAGCCTTATAGTATACTTTGTTGTATGGCAGATAGTGAAAATATCTATAAAGTGTTGTATCATGCAGATTCTATCTGGGGGGGTGCCAAGTATAAAATAAAATGTAATTGTACCTCAGAGTTGTACTACAGTATTTGAGTAGGGGAGAACGACGTAAGAAGTGGGTAAGGTGAACCACCCCCTTTATCTTACAATAAATGCACCACATGTACGTCTGTACGTCTGAAATCCACGTAATTAGAGAACCATTCGCCCCATGCACCAACTTCACAATTTGATACACGCGACGCGTTCCACACAACCACAGGCGGCCTTGAGTCGGTTCGGATATACATGGTTGTCCAGAACCGCCAGAAAAGTCTCTGGTTAGGCTCTGCCAGTGGACCTAATGAGCCTAAAGGCCTATTCACAGTCCAGTTTTCGGTAAAGAGATGACCACCGAAAACTACAACATGACGACGACGTCACACCGCAGTGGTCACCTCTCACACAACACATCTCTCTGTTTTTACTAACCATCGTTTAGGTGGTCACCTCTTCACCGAAAACTGGATTATGAATAGGCCTAATCAGCCTCTGCCTGAGCTAATTGATTGCCATGGCAACCCCAGCCTACACCTGCCATTTGATTACTTAGTCAGTCCACTTCTTAATGTGCGTTCCGACTTGAATTTAAATGTTCGCCTTGGTTCGTCCTGTTTGTGCTGCACCAGGTCGCGCCGCACCCATTCACGGCGCTTGCGCAACTTCTCGTCTTTGCATTGACTTTGTATGTAATCGCGCCGCTCTAACCATCTAAGTCTGAACGCACCTTTACAGCCACTCTTCAGACTTTCTCTATTCTCCACAGACGTTTACCACACTACTGCACAAGGACTTTCCACAACTGCTGACCACCCCGCCCCCCATATGCCCATATATGGTCAGGCCCATACTGTATATGCCCATACTGTGGCACCCGTGCATACCCACGGTTGCCATTTTCATAGCACCCGGGTATGCATTCCCAATTTTCATTGTTCTCAACTTGCATTGTTCCCAAGTAAACTGGTGCCCGACGGGCATAGGTCTTGTCACGACGCGTGACCTTAAATCTAGTAAGCATGATGAAGCATCCATCATTTACACCTGGCCGTGAAGTTGGGAAGCACATGGGAAATGGTAGAAAACATTATTATACACAAAAAAACAGTTTATGCTGAATGGCCTTTAATTTGGATGTACCCTTTTAAGAGAAGTTTGCAATATTGTATTAACTGTATTAATTGCAGATATTACATATTTATTGAATGGTCTTGTATAATGTTTAAATAATAAATAAGACTATTTGAAAAAGGGAAGTGTTATTCAATCTTTTCTGATAAGTGAATACATTATCTTTTCAAGTTTAAACTTGAAACATTAAAATATCATGTGGATCAAACATACCCCTTGACTAATTTGAGCCACATGACATTTTTGAGGGGCGCTATCCCTTCCTATATCCAGTTTTGAGAGTTTGTGCAAACACAATCATTGAATGCCATTGACAATGAATGGCCAGTTTTGAGTGTTTGTGTAAACACAAACATTGTGTAAACACAAACATTGAAGACAAAAGTGAGGACGCAAATTGTGATTGGCCGGCATGAGATGATGTATGATGATGTATGATGATAAGAGCGCCCCTCACTTCACACAGGTGTGATTTCTTTTTAATAAGTCATATTTTTATGTTTACTCATAATTTCAACTTATAGTTACTTTCCACCACTGCCAAATGGAACCAAATTAATTAAACCAAATGGAAGAAGCAGGGCATCTTCCTTGGAGTTCACATATTATAATCCAAACAGCTTGTAGGCCATAAATCCCCTGAGGAACGATAGAAAATAATGATTTGTTCCAAATTAAATTCAAGCAAATTATCCCCCATTCTGTCTTCAAAGTCAATTGGAACATCTCTAAAATCCAATAAAGATTCTTAACACAGAAATACTGGGGATGGAACAAGATTGTGGACGGCTCCTCCGAACACTTCCCTTGTGCATTAGCTTCAAGTCATAAATACAATTGAGGTATGATTGCCCTTTCACCACTTTGGCAAAACATTAGTCTTTTCCGCTTTGATTGTAATGCTTATCCAAAACACCATAAGCAAAGGGCAGCAATTATTTTAGTGAATATGATTTCTTGAACACGTCTCATCTTTAGACATTCAATCAACATACATTCACAGTGAATGTTTGTGCTCAGCAAGGTCTATTGAATCTGGACTTCAAACACTTGCCCAAACTCCATTCCTTTCTCTCCAATTTCAACTACTGCTGATCTGTCCTAGCTGGCTGGGTTTCCTACCATTCCTTTCTCTCCAATTTCAACTACTGCTGATCTGTCCTAGCTGGCTGGGTTTCCTACCGCATGCTCTCTGGCCATTCTGTTGCTTTGTTTGACTGATACTTCATTTATGCTTGATCGTGCTAAAAAACAGCCGCTCTACCTGTACAAGCTCACAAGAAATAAAATTGGACAATGCAAAGGCGTTCATTAACTTGCTTTGATGAAAAGCCGTCAGCACTGCAGGGCACCTGAAGGAAATGCTGTAGATGCAGACAGACTGACTCAATATACATGTAGAGCCAAGTTTATTTGTATTACTTGTGAATGCATATGTAGCCCAGGGGTTTTCAACTGATTTTGACCCAGGGGCCAGGGACCATCATCTTGACTAAATTCTCCATTCATTGTCAATGGGAATTTAATGTTTGTGTAAGACGAAAATCTACACTATAGCTGAATATAGGAGGGGCTAGCGACCCTCAAAAAGTAAAAATCACACTTGTGTGAAGTCTTCCCACGGTATTTATATCGGCCACTGGCGTCTTACGTTGTCATTTAGTGCCCTAAACCAGGGTTCTCAACCCGTGGGTCGCGACCCCCCAAATTATTTTGGGGGGTTATTATTACTATTATTATTTGGCAACTGTGGCTGGAAAAATGGAAATGAAGAGTTTACATAGTACAAATAATGCATGCATAAATGATTATATCTGGTTTCAGTATGTATTTATACTGAACACGCCCCCAGCGCCCACAACGACCCCAGCAGGAATCAAACCCAGGACCTTCTAGCTGTGAGGCGACAGCGACATTAAATACAGATAGACACAGATATTTACATTTCATAGCACAATTCTGGAGATATACGTACGGCAGCAGCTGGTTATTAATTCATAATGTATGAATTCTTGTTTTAAACAAGATTTTTCTTTTTTTTTAACACAAATGTTTAGATCGTGAGAACGATAGCTTCCATTTTCGCATTGCAACTTTTCAGGACTAGAAAGCCTGCGGTTTCTATATTAGCTTGGATTCCCCATTGATGATGTCACTGGTGGACTGAACTGCCCACAGCCCTCCTATGAGACAGAGTGAGTAGAAAAAAATGTGCCATTTTATCATGATTATTAGTGAGGACCCATTATTGAAAAGTGGTCCTTTGACATTTGGAATTGATGGCTGTTATGTCAAAGCCCAAAACCTCTAGCTCGAACAAAAGCGAAATAGCAAATTCACTCATAGAATTATATGAAGTGATCAAGAGCCACATCATACACAGATATTGTTACAGCTCACATAACTTCAATGGCAGACACAACACAACATACAAACTGTAGATTCACATCAGCATTCAATTCCAGAGCCAGAAACAGTTACTGAACATGTTTCATTGGCACCCATGCAGTCATTGGGTCCCAAAATGACAGCAATAGTACACCAGCTTGAATCACGTATACACTAGTATACACACAGCAGCAGCAAAGAACAAAACAAATGAAAATGTTCTTGAGCCGTCGTCTACTTGCCTTCATCAGTTGCGTAAGTGATTGGAGTGTAACACAGGGAGTTGATTGATACCAATTCACTAGCCTATAAAACACACACCTATCAAAATAGGATCACAGGCTTGTGAGCTTAGGCTATTTTCAAATAGCATGTAGTGGAGTAAAAGGACAATATTTGCATCTGATATGTAGTGGAGTAGAATATAAAAATCACACCTGTGTGAAGTGAGGGGCGCTAATATATTAAAGTCTAACTCATGTTGATTTGGTGATGTAATATGATATAAAACAAACGGTGCCAACACAAACATTAAATTCTCTTTATTGTTAATGGCATTTAATGTTTGTGTTAGGGACAAGATGACGTACATTTTCCCTTCATTGTCAATGGCGTTTTTAAAACAAACATTGAACTAAAAACAAACATTAAACCTTTATATAGGAGGGACTAGCGCCCCTCAAAAAATGGAAATAAAAATCAAAATGGTACTTAAATCCAGTACTTGAGTAAATGTACTTAATCACTTTCCACCACCATGGGACGGTTCATAAAAGTGGGTCAGATGAAGCTTCCCACACCATGATCACATGTCTTTAGTTTCTCTTCATTATGTGCTGGATGAACAATTGAACATTGTTTCCATAGCAACCAACAATTTGCAACACAGCAATGGGCAGGTTGATCATTGGAAAACTAAAAAGACAATGATTATTTCATTAGGCCAGATTTAGGTTAATCTTGAAAGAATTTGACACTTTGACTAATTTTCTTCCTTTATCTTACCATCATTCCTGTAACTTGGCAGCAACTTAGAACTACATCACATGATCAGTGGTTTACAAACTTTGTGTGCCAAGATACACCAATGGGCAATTTAAAATCTGTTTTGAATACCGGTAGGTCTTAAGTGGTTAAATTAAATGAAGTTCAATTTATGTTTTTATTTTCTATCCATCAAAATGTTATTTGTGTTTATTCCGAATCCTATTAGATTCCATTTTAAACATCCTGCATGCACATGCCTGCGTGATGTCAGTGTTATGTGGTCTGATAAGGGGTCTACAGATATGATATGCTTGAAATACCAAGCATGTATGGGTCTGGATTTGCCTTTCCGATGAAGCAGTGGAAGCTGTGGCTACAGAAGGCGGAATACAGTCAGGCTTGTGTTTTTAGAGTGAATGTTAAGGGGAGTGTGCGCCCGAAAGCTGAACGTGTGTGACTTTTTTTGTTTTTTGTTTTGTTTTACAGTCTATGGGTGTGACAGATAGAAATAGTATGACCCTTGAACGGAGGAGCTGTTATCAGGCATGCTCTTCCCTCCTGAATCAGTTGTCCAAACTCGTTATCAAGAAAGCAAAAAATGTATCCAATATAAATCTTACCTGAACAAACAAACAACCACAAACAAGAGCACTGGAATTATAAAATGAGGTATCACTCCCACGGTCAAAAGTCATGGGCCTGGTCTCTGTCTAAACCTTAGACAAGACTGGAGTGAATGCTTGTTCAGCCAGGGAACATGTTTTTACAGCGTGGGGCCACTTTCTCACGAGGGGACAACTTATTCCAAGGCCCCTGAAAGTTTAGACTGATATACTGTGGTCAATGTGTAACTGCAACATCCATCACCAATGAAAGTGATGTGTTGAACTGGAAGCAAAAGGTTTCTGCGACAGGATACTGTTCTACAGTATGTGATCAACTACTGACAACAACAACCAGCTCAGTGGCCTTGTGGTTAGAGTGTCCGCCCTGAGACTGGGAGGTCGGGGTTCAATCCCTGGCCGGGTCATACCAAAGACTCTAAAAATGGGACCCAGTGCCTCCCTACTTGACACTCAGCATCAAGGGTTGGATTGGGGGGTAAATCCCTGCGACATACTAGCGTCATGTCTAGGGGGGGTACTTGTACATCAAGCTGCCTCACGCTACAAAAACAGGAGATAGGCTCCTGCCCTATGGGCCTCATGGCCCGGCAAGGCTACTTACTTACTTACTGACAACAACAAACATTCCTAGTCTGAGAGAAAACTACTTTGAATGAAATGACTTATGTTCTGTCGGCCCTACAGTAGACGTGAGAGGGATCAAAGGGAATGTTTATCAAACTGTGTATCAATCACATCACATTGCTTTGTCTTGTAAGATCAGGGTGTTTTCTTTATAATACCCTTTATATTGAATCCTCTTAAGCTCCCAATGGCAGTTCGTAATTATAGAGTAGAACCCATGTAATCCTGCCTTAACATCGAATAAGAGCATTTGACACGGAGAGCAGAACACATTTTCATAGAAGCAGGATAATTAATTTGTTTGTGTTCAGTGGAACAATAGTGTCTAGTAGCCAGCCCATAGAGCCCAATTGTGAACCCGGACATGTTGAGTACACCAACGTTTTATGTTAGATATGTTTAGTATGGGTCCCCAGCATGTAGAAACTGCCGGATGCTAACTTGCATATGTTGAGCAATTTTCATAATTGGCATAATATGTGACCATACCATTAACAACCTATAGAAGGCAAAAAAGTCAAAATTTCATCATCCTTTATGTAGCATGTGACATGTCAATCTAGGGGGTTTTCATGATGCTGAATCCATTCCAAGCATTATTTTTTGCAAAAATAAATTGGGCTAAAACGGCCATAGTCACTTTTTTGATGACGGCTATGGCCGTTTTAGCCAAAGGAGTGGTTTTTGTGCAAAACTAATGCTTGGAATGGATTCAGCATCATGAAAACCCCCTAGATTGACATGTCACATGTTACATAAAGCATGATGAAATGTTGACTTTTTTGCCTTCTATAGGTTGTATCTATCAATAAAGGCATAAAAGCCAAAAACAAATCTTAAAAAAAAGGGAGGACTGGAGTGCCACGGCCACGTCACTCTGAATCAGACATAACCATAAAGCTTATGCTTTGTTCATGGCATAAACAAACCCGGTACGCAAGTTGTTCGGATATGAGGTTGATGCCATTATACAGGATATAGGCATACACTCACATCAGGGACCATCAGGGACACCTGTGTGAACTGAGTGGTGTAAGGTCTTATATAGACTGATCAGTTGTGGTCTGACGTAATGTCTGACGTAATGAAATCATACCCGTGTGAACTGGATGACCATAGCAACCATGCTCATTTTTCACGAACAGACAGACAAACAGACAGACAGACAAACAGACAGACAGACACGTAAACTAACAAAGCCAGTCGTAGGAGTGGTTTACACCACTCAAAAATCACACCTGTGTGAAGTGAGGGGCGCTCTTGTCGTCGTACATCATCCAATAAAAAATGAATATACCACTTCATGAATTAATTTGTCAACTTATGTTATTATCTTTTAACCATGATACAATGTTTAAAAAATAATAATCTTTTCACCATGAACATGTAAGTTGACAACTGAATTCATGTGATTGATTAGTCGATTTGCTCGTCTACATATGACGTACATTTTCCTTTCATTGCCAATGGCATTAAATGTTTGTGGTGCCACAAATTTACGTCATATTTTAGGTACATATGACATACATTCTCCTTTATTGTCAATGGCAAATGCGAGACGTGACGGGACGAAAAGACGATCTCCATATAGGACTATGGTAAGGAGACAAAAGGGACACATGGGCACAACGGCAGGTATTCTGACAAAGCCCGCCCCGACATTCGGGCCCTATTAAGCAAGACGAAAAACCCATGCGGTAATACAGATTTCGCCCTCGCTCTGCGCCTTTTCGTATTATGGAAGCCGTGGTGAGCGCTCACTCATATGGAATACCACGTTCCTGCATAATTTAGCATTGGGGGAGTGTCCATATGTTAATTATTTTCGCTTTGCGCTAATTTGCTATTAAGCCCCTTGACCTAAAAACACTCAGCGCATACCGATTCCGCCTGGGTCTGACCACGTCTTAAAAGCAAAAAGCACTGTTTGATTTTACACTTGAGCGGCTCTGGAGTGCTGCTGGAGTGTTGCCATGTCTGTTTTCTTTTTCTGCAAAGTTGCTTGTAAATATTGGTAGTTGTGGTTGCTTTTCTTGTTTCTAAAGTGCTTATTTGGGCTTTCCTCCTAATGTTGTTTAAACCAGTGATCCTCACACAGCGACATTCCCATGTCAAGGACCCCCAGATGAATGCATTTGCCCAACTAAGCCAGTGACCCCCATGACAGATTTGTGTTTTTAAATGTTTCAATAACATTTTTCAAAAATATTCTTATTTTTTTCAAAGATTACTTTTGAAAATAGCAGATCTACCAGCTCACAATGCATCACATTCATTCATTAAAACAATGAACTCTGACTGCAGGGGGATATATATTTATAATGATCATTATAACAATGTGCAAGAAAATATGTAAAAAGAAGGAAGAACTTTATTCATTATTTATTTGTGGACAATCAAAATATGCTGGAAATTTTAATGTGGTGTCATTAAAAGGAATCTTGATATGGCAGACTCACTATCTAGAAAATAAAAACATGGCACTTCATTTAAAATAGGTTGCAGACCCCTGTTATATGCGATTCTTTAGGGAGTATGTTTATAGACCTATTTACTTGTTTCTATGAGACATGGCAACAGCAGGAGACGAGCTTTCTGGCTCAAACGTTCAAACGTTTAGATTATAAAGGGTCATATATCGCTCATTTCTCAACCTTTTAAAAAAAAAAACATCTCCATAATCACTGGGAAGTTAGCTTTCATATGCTGTATCACACCCGACTCAATTCTTCTTCAATAAAATGCTACGAGCGAAGACCATAACATTGGGGCCGCAGCAATACGCATGGCGCACGTATGGCATTTCAACTCATTCCTTCGTCGTGACTCGAATGAAATAAAATAAAATAAACGTTATTTTACTGGTGTTTTTCAATAGAAACAAATAAAGAGCGTGTGTGCAACAGTCAGTGCATATACGTGCATGCACTATAGGCTATATTTCCTCCTTGTCGGGATGGTGAGCTGAGCTCTTCACAGCCCGTTTGTCTTTCATATTATTCTTGTAATATTTGATATTATAAACACTCATGGTTCTCTCATTTCTCAACCGTTTTTTAAAATGTAAAAATCCCCATATTCCTTAGGAATCTTGCTTTCATTCGCTGTATGGTACATGGTTCTATTTTTTATCGAATTAAACAATATCAAACGAACTTGTATGTTCGGGGGTTAGACGATTCTGGGAACATTACGCATGGATTGCCAATTTGCCAGCCAATGCTGCGTATCTACTCGCAGTTCCATTCCGATCAGGTATAGGTAGGTGCCATTTCAAAGTCTTAGTTATTCATTTATGAATCAAATCAACTAGAATAAAGATTTTTACAGCTGTTTTTCATGCTTAGAACAGAAACAAATTAAGTGATGATGTGCGTATATCTCCCTCCCTTAGCATATGGCTGCGCCGCTGTAATGACTTTCCAATGAAAACTGCAAGTTACTTAACAAAATAGAGACATAGGCCTACAAGCTATGCACATCATGGCTGTGACAGCTTGTGGATCTGTTCTTTTGAGGCATAAAGGTGACAGCATGCAGTGCAATATGAATAATTAACCCAAATGTGACAAAGTCATGTCATGTCTATGGTGCCAGTCTGCAGAAATGTAATACCACTTGCCGAAAAGGGCGCATTCCATGAGGACATCAGCTGGTGTCGTAAAGAGAATAGTACGGACATGTTCATTGGGTAAGCCTCAAAACTCCCTGAAACACTCCCATGACTAATTCAAGGCCGTTTTGCTCACACCACGGGGTGTCGAAAGCGCTTCTTACCTGGCCCATAATTGTAATATGACATTGCACCCGCCCCCACGTCTTAAAAACTGTAAAATTATATGTAATTAGATTCCACTTGCTTAATAGGGCCCATATATGACTCAGACATATGGGTCGGCTCAGCAGTGTGATGTAGGTGTGAGGGCTGCATAGCAGCCTGAACGTCTAGTCTGGAAAAAGTCTAGTCTGGTAAAATCTTCAAGCTTACAACGCATCAAAACACATTAGAGGGGGCTTGGAATACACAGAGGGCAGTGTTATGTGTGTCTTAAGTACCAGGTCTTATGACTTAACTTAAGACCAGGAGGCGTGGTCAATGCTGTTTGGCCACTCCGAATAGCCAAATGGCATTGATCACGCCTCCAGGTCTTAAGTTAGGTAATAAGACTTGGTACTTAAGACACGCATAATACTGCCCTTATGGGGGACTCCTGTCAATTAAGTATACAAGGGTTTAAGTGGTTAACAAAGAATAATGAAATCTACAACAACAATGTAGCACTTGACTGTGAGTACAGTATTTACTCTAAAAAAATATATAAATATTAAATGAGAGCAGATTATTGCACCATTCATGACAGAATTTACAGGATGTTGCACTTAGGTGAACACAGTAATAGAGACGAGCAGTGTGGTTACAGTAAGTAGGTGCTGGATGATTGCAGTAGTGTTGCAGTAGTTGTCCGTCTGGAAGAGGTGTGAAATTCTTAATGAGTGCAATGGCATGATATAGGGAACTGTTTTAAATGTGGGAAATATCTTGCACTGTGGTTGTTTTAGCGCTCAAGCCACTGTAGGGCTTTCCGGGGGAGATGGGGCTTAACCACTTTAAACCCATTGTACATCAAATAGTGGATATAATACCAGATCTACAAGCACGAGCTGTGTCCAGACTGCACTCAGTACCCAGGATTTTATTTTCATTCGCATTTGGCTGTCTAGACTAGTGTGAAGTGTCTGTAATGATCTTGCCCATTGGGGTGCGGAATGGATCCTCCTAAAGTCCACAGTAATCTCCACTGTCTTCAGAACATTAAGCACATGAACCCTAGTAGCTAGGGCAGTATTATGCGTGTCTTAAGTACCAGGTCTTATTACTTAACTCAATGCCATTTGGCTATTCTGAGTGGCCAAACAGCATTGACCACGCCTCCAGGTCTTAAGTTAAGTAATAAGACCTGGTACTTAAGACACGCATAATACTGCACTAGCTAGTGTCTCTATTCTGGACATGCCATACTAGTGAGCATTTGTTTAAACTATGCAAACATTCCACAAAAATTGGTATACATATCTGAGGTCATTATGATCAAGATGTAAAAGTATGTTTTTTTTCTCCACATAGTTTCATATTATTAGTTTAATATGACAGTTGTTTTTATTGAGGCACTTGATTTTTCTTTTATTTGGGTCAAGATTTTCCTGGTATCAGTTTGTTTTGGTTTGTATTGAGCAATAAATCATGTACCTATTGGATATCTTGAACCACACCCCTTGTGCTAACAAACCACCATACAGCTGTAGCTCTCGTGCCACCGAAGCATGGGAGATGGAAGTGAGAACGAAATACTTAATCTTGTAGAATTTAGATAGAGAATGGATTTTTCTTTAAATGTGCCTAATGGTTGTCTTGAATCCCAAACCTTGTACTTACATATACTGCATCATTGACATAGCTGTCATGCTAAAGAAGCATTAAAGCATGGAAGATGCACGTGACAGCGGAATACTTAAAGGACCACTTCACCACTTTTCAACTTCTCTTCTTATAATTGGTCCTAACTAATGTTCATGATAAAATACCACCATTTTTTCCTACTCAGTCTGTGTCTCATAGGAGGGCTGTGGGCAGTTCAGAAACCCGTCCACCAGTGACATCATCGATGGTGAATCCAAGCTAATAGAAACGGCAGGCTTTCTTTTCCTGAAAAATTGCAATGCAAAAGTTGAAGCCATCGTTCTCACGATAATACAAATCTAAATATATTTAAAAACAAATCTTGTTTAAAAAAAATCTGCCTAATGATGATGTCACTGGTGGGCGGGTGTCCGAACTGCCCAAAGCCCTCCTATGAGACACAGACTGAGTAGGAAAAAATGGTGGTGTTTTATCATGAACATTAGTGAGGACCAATTATATGAAGAGATGTTGAAAAGTGGTGAAGTGGTCCTTTAACCTTGTAGAACCCCAAACGTTGTGCTTACAGAGGACATTGCACTCATGCCATAGAAGTATGGCAGATGGTAGTGAGAACGACATACTTTTATAATAACCTTATAATAACCTTGCAGAATTCAGATGTAGAGTGACAATTCGCCAAATGGTGGTTATATGACATGATAAATGGCATATAAATTATTCATAAAACAGATAGGCCTAGTTATTTTAACCTATCAGTGGTCTTGAACCACAAACCTTTGGACAAATCTGTTTTTATTAAATCTACAATTTGTAATATGAAAAAATATTGTGTAATGTATGACTAGAGGCATGGAAGAGAATTGTCACAAATACTTAGCGCCATAGGATTTATGAAATCACAACACAGTGTTGCAAGCTTGTAGATGCTATTTTATAGGAATTAAGCCTAATTTATTAGACTTTATTTGAGTTAGGCATGTACCACATGGTTCATACTACTTCATTTCAGGTACAAGAGCCAGGTACAAACTTGGAACATTTCCCTTCCCTTGAAACATTAGTTTAGAAGGAACTGTCTTTATATCTCATGCCCCAGAAGGACATGGACAATATTAGTGACAACTCATATAGTTGAAATGTAGAATTGAACCTGTAGCCTGTTCTCTCTGGGCAGCCAGGTTTGTCTGCCTTTCTTGATGTCCAGGCTGGTTTGTAAAGAAATTATGTGAATGTTCTGATAGGTAAAGCAAAGCAAAGCAAAGTTACTATATTTACCCAGGGTAACTGGACTAAGCATCAGATACTTGTTTACAGCCAGGCCCTGCTCATAGAACATTTCATGGTAGTGGTTCAATGCCTTGCTCAAGGGCACTTCAGCGGTGGTAATTTTAACGTGCCGGTCCGGGGATACGAACTGGCGACCTTCCGGTATCAAGACCGCTCCGCAAACCGTTCGGCCACCGCTGCCACGGTCTGTATATATAGTCTCTGTTGAGCATCAGTACAAATTGACTAAGGGAATCAATGTTGATTATTTTGCTTTTGAGGGAAGTGTAACTATAGGATTCGGAGGAGTAATGATAAATACATTTCCCATGTGGGGACAACCAGACTTAGACAATCCTTTGTGCCGTTAGCTATGGGGATGTATAACAAGGCACACTATCGTTCTTCTCGCTCAGCGGACAAATTGCTCGGAAACAAGCAGGTTCTGTGTGTTCTCTTGTACTTTGACTTTGTCTTGCACTATGCTAGCACTTCAGTCAGGTCCCAGAGCTTGGTGCCTGGAGGGTACTATGGTGTTGAACGCAAAGTAATCCACAAACAGCACCCTCACATGGATAAACAGCTCCGTCCTTCAAAACCATGCATACATTCCGGGCACTTGGGGCTCTATTTTCGTCCATGCTAAACTCCTTATTCCTAAACTTCTTTGGCTTTTTTACTATTTTGAAAAACATTTTTGAATGTGAATTTTTGAATGTGAATGAGCCAATCTACAAGCTCACAACGTGTCGATGTAGATTGGCTATTTTAACAATTCGAAAATGTAAAAAAAGAAAAAGAAAAGGAAAGGTAGTTAAGGTAAGGGGTTTAGCATGGACGAAAATAGAGCCCTAGGGGTCCACGGGCAAATACATATTAATTTGGGGGTAATTGACATGATAAAGTTAGACAAGCACTGGTTTTACACTGCATCTCAGGCCATAGCACCTGAGGTGTTAAATACTTCATGTTAACCTAACCACAAAACATTTCTGTGTGTGTGTGTGTGTGTGTGTATACACACAGGGTTGAAGTGGTTAAATCCTACCTACGTGAAATCTTTAAGTTATTAATGAATCATAAAGCATTCAGTGTCTATTGATGGTGCATGGTGATGTAGCTCTGTTAGTCTGAGATCAAATCCTACTATACTATCGCTGTCCTCCTGGGAATCCTCTCTATACCGTCTAATTAGCTGCTCTCTCTCTCTCTCTCTCTCTCTCTCTCTCTCTCATTAAACACAACTGGGACATTGGGAAAAAGTGGACCACCACCCACTCCTATTTCAAAAGCACGGTAACTCAAAGAATTAAAAGGAGACAACTTCATGATGTTTTATTGCTCATGTTGATTAAACCATCTTTTTTAATATTACAAATCTAAAACTTTTTGTGCTTTTTAGGACTGTAACTGGACTTTAAACTGGACAATGACATTTTGGCCATTTCACACAAGGGCATTAACTCTTTCCCCGCCAACAGCACCATCTAGTGGTTGGCGCAGAATGCTACGGTTTTCAGCCCGCATGGCTCCTATTTGAAGCGACACCAAATAGATTCTATATAAAGAGACGACACTCCCATTAAGTCCCATAGTAACAACCAGCACCCAGTGCCTCCGCCACATTGGAGTGATGACATAACTTCCGGTTGCTTTAAAAAAACATTAAAAAGTCACACTGTACAAAACAAAAACTTGTTTTTATCCTATTCTACTCTCATATATTGATTTACTCATTTATCATTATTTATGAATGGATCAAAGCAGAAATTAGTAACATATATTCAGAATGTCAGGGTGCATGTGTGCACATGCATGTATGCACGTGCACGCACGACTGTGCATGTTTACATGCATGTTTGATATAGAAAGTGCTGCCGCCATATTGGAGTGATGTCATCTAGTGGTGATTCAAAATATTTAAGGACCGGCGTCTCTTTATATAGAACTCTTTGGTGACACGGCCGAAATTGACGCACTTCCGGGAACAGGACCGGAGCACAGGACACATACTTTCGTTTTCATCATAAGCGCTGGAAACGGTCCCGCGAGGTCGCAATGATTTTTTATTGACCTCCAAATACATGGAAGTTTTTTGTATCGTGTCTAGCCGGGGACGCATGGATGGAAAATAACCGATGATGTCGCCAACGTGGAAGCGAAGCGTTGCCGAGCGACGATGAGATGAGCGACCAAGAGACGGTAAAAATTCTTATTAAACATTGTAAAGCCTTATCTCGTCCAATCTCGCCCTAAGCGATCTGTGATCATTAATTAATCTCGCCCAATCTCGCCCTAGGCGGGTAATGAGTTAAAATGTGATTATTTTGGCCATTTCACGCAAGAGCATTAATGTCATTAAAATACATATGTTTTTTAAATATTACATTAGTTTACCTTAATTAAATCACTTGGACTGATCTGTTATAATATAATGTGAGATTACAGTACACAGTACATGTAATAGCGTATACTGTCAATAGCATTCATTCTACACACCTATTCAATTTAATCTATAGCCGATTCTTTTTAACATTTGATTGTTACTGTGTGTCATTTTAATTAAATAAGATGACACTGATAAGTAAGCCTGTGGCAAACAAATAAATAAGCCATTGACCATAATAAAATCCCTTTAATTTTGTATTGTGGTACCTTCAAGGCATAAACAGGAACACTGTTGAAAAGTTGGAGGGGAGAAAATAATGATCATCAATCCAAAACTTTACAAAAGTGAATCAATGAAAAACTGAAGCTTCTTCAGCAAATTAGAACACGATGCTCGTAAACTGACCACAGGGATTTCCAGCAGAATGAACATGACCTCATAGGTGACAGCGAGAACGATTTATACCAATTAGACCCACAGACGCAGTAGCACCATGCTTTCAGTGAAGATAATTCCTTCCCTTCTCTTGGTGTAACTTTTCTTCTAAATAGGTTGCTGGTACAACATCGGGGGAAGATGTGGGATGTTTGTAAAACAAGTCAGTGGGCCGACCTGGGGCCAGAACTCTGGGACTCATTTAAAAAGGCTGCAGACGGCAAACACAACTGTGGTCCCTGGAGGTTGAATCAATATGGTCACTGAACGTCTGCAGTTTCTGTCAGTTTCTGTCTGACAAAGTTTCTTTGATTGAACTTTAATGCTTTTACTTCAGATTGCATCTCCAGTGCTACGGGTCAGTCATGGTAATTGTCATATGCCAGTTTGCACAAATGCATCTACAGTATGCACTATGCACACACCCAACACATACATTATGCAAATCTTGTCGTTAATTCACATACTCTCTCTCTCCCTTTCCCCCTCCCCCCCCCCTCTCTCTCTCTCTCTCTCTCTCTCTCTCTCTCTCTCTCTCTCTCTCACGCATATGCGCACACACACAAGAATGTACTGTATATATTTTTCATAACTATGTTTTTGGTGTTTTATAATCCCATAAGGTCTTGAAGGACAAGACACGGAAGGAAAAATGCATTAATTCATGCATTCGTCGCACGCACGCACACACGCACACACAGTCTCTTTGGCTCTGCACAGCAGTGGTAGATCACATGTTCCAGCCCAGACCGATGTGGGTGGCCAGCAGATAACACATGGCTATCGTACACGTCATCATCATCATAGGGAATCCCAGCCTGTGAGAGAAAAGAAAAGAAACAGCATCGTAAGCAAACAATTTCACCCTACATTTGACTCCGGACATAATGTGACATAGTGAGGAGTGGAGTAACTCTCGTCCACTGAACCGTATGAAGCCTAAGTTACTGTATACTCAACTTGCGTGTGGGTGTCATCATGCACAACGTAACGAATAGACAGTCGATCTACAAGCTCACATCACTGCAACACATTGTAAGCTTCCTACCGATACGTTTGGGGCCATCAAAATCCAGTGTAGTTAGTAGAATAACAAACCTACGCCCACTGCTTTCTTTGGGAACCAATCATATCACCACCATAGGGACCGCCCTAAAGACTTTGGATTGGTTCTGCCATGTAATGCTGTTTTGTTTTATTTTACTGTCTAATAGTTTTTTTTTTTTAGCAACGATTGTTGGGAGATTGTCACCAGTCTCTAGTTGAGCAAAGCATTTAAGCCAAGTATTTAGACACTGGCTTGTGAGTCTATGTAAGCCCTGCTATTCAAATGGCATTAACAGGAAACAGAGATGCCAGATTTCCTGTCCACTCCTGTTGCTTAAGCAGCTTTCCTGGAGAGCCGGCGCTCCCCACGAGTGACATGTGCGAAGTCCTTTATCTGCTTGATTGTAGCACAATCCCTCTGGTAGAAGCGTCACCAGAGTAATTATACAGCTGTGTCTAGTAATCCCTCCTCTACCCGCCCACCCTCACCCACCCCCCCCAACCCACCACCAGTTCTATCAGTGTGGTATCTACCCTGGGCTTTCTACATCACTCAAAGTGGAAGATATTTTTGGATCCTATCTTGGTAGAAACATGTGCTGCCAGCTGTTGAAGTAACTGATGTTTAGCTTCTCTTCTTTGAACACTTTGACTTGGCTATTATGTCGTCAGAGAACAATGCTTGGCTGTGTGATTATGCTCAACACCTAATATTTGATGGACATGACAACTTATGTTATATACCATGTCTGATATTGACAATCATTACAGTGTTGCACATGCTATATGCAACAAAATCCAAAGAACACTTTGTATTTGTATTGTTAACACTTTGTATTTCACTGTGCAGGGCAAAGCAGGAACTGAAGATCGTGTTTAGCGAGTCATTGTCAAATCAAATGTATATTTATTCTTACATAAACATATGGGAGTGTCATTGACATACGTACAGCGTAGACGTAGAGGTTTAAGAACTGCTGTATGAGATATCTGTAATATTGCCTGCCTATTGCTTATAGTGTCAAGAGGTGATTGTTGAACTTCCAAGTTAGAGAACAAACAAGTTATGAATCGTAACTTAGGCACTGTCAGTGCAGAGCAATATTTCCCACCACGGAGCAAAGCCGGTCAGTACTGTTCTCCGGAATGTGAAGCATGACTACATGCAACAAGCACTGTGATGTGTAAACAAACTCTTCTGTTAAGGTCAATAGACCAGCAGAGAACAGTGACATAAGGATTAACAAAGAACAACATAAGAATGAAGAGAGACATACACAACAATGACACAATATTTCCATTCAATTTCCAGTACTGGGAGAAAAGACTCAGCAACAATTCCTCCAGAACATACTATTCAGTATGAATAGCTGTGGTAATCTATTAGATTTCAGAGTGGGTTAGTTTGGGACCTTATTTGGAACTGTCCGATTTAATTTTCCTCTTAATATTTCCTCCATATTGGATGGTGATTGGATTGGATGTGCAAGATTCCTTCAATTAAACAAAGGCAAAACAGAAGTAATTGTTTTTGAGTCCAAGAAAGAATGCAGTCAGCACTCAGCTTCAATCGGCAATGTTAAAAACCACAGATCAAGCCAGAAATCCATTTAGGACTGAGGCCGATTCTAAAAACACTTTCTAAAACCTGACCTAAGTTTTCTGAAAAATTTCGATTTATTCAAAAAATGTGAAAAATGTTATGTTGCTATTATACTGTACATAGCAACACAAGAACCGTCCTGAAGGGTAAAAACACCAAAAGGCGTTCCCGTCCTGAATGGGTTTAGCCATGGACTCAGAATTAAATTTCTACAGCCACATAATGACACTGACTATGATACTGACATGCTGACCACGATACTGACATGCTACTGACATAATGCTGAAATGATACTGACCATATCATTTCAGCCTCATGAAGCCTGGATTCATGGAGATTTTGTTTGGTTTTAGTCGCATTCCTGAGCCAGTAATCCAATACAGGTTGCTGCTGCCTACTGAGGGTTATAGTCTCATATTTCACATCAGATTTATTTTAGCTTATACTTATCTTTACTTTAGACTTTGACGTTCTGTCTCAATGCGCTTAATGTTTTGTGTAAAACACAATGTATTGCTTTGCTTTTTGGTATAACTGCAAATCTATTACGAAAAAACTAAATTAACAGCCAGGTAGGTAGTATATATTTTGTTTAATGTAAAAAATGTAATTTTCAGATCAGTATGGTAATTTATCTAATCTATATCAGATGGCAAGAACTCCAGATGGTTTGTCATTTGACCATCTATCATATCCTACTGTACATCTGCTCCGAAACTGTGAAATCTGGGTGTCAATTTACAGCCTCCTCCTTGTCCTTATCTGACACAGATTAGAATGTTTTGGAAGGATGAGAGATAAGTTCGTATCAAGTTCAACAACAGTAACCGTTCTTAATGACTTTCAACATGGCATTCCTATTTGGGCATGACATTATAGATGAAAATATAGACTTTTTTGCTATAATAATGAGACTGGGTATAATAAGAGTGTGACTACATTGGACCTCAATAATTGTATACGTGGTTTCAGCCTTATCTGACTTCCATTGAACCATTATTACCAATCAGTGTTGATCATCATACAATTTAAGTTAAATATAAAACATGTGTGGATGTACTTCTGCGACCCACAATAAATCTGTCACTGATTGGTCCAGCAGTTTGCGAGATTAGAGCCCAGACAAACAGACACATGTAGGCCTACTAGAGTAGAGACACAAATCAAACTAAGTATTCTAATCTGTAAAACGTCTGGAAAGCATACAAAAAAATTACATGTCCTTATAAAAAATTAAAAGTGACAAAGAATGACACCTTTTTGATTTGCATGTGGAAAGGTCATCAGTACTTAGACTAATGAGCAATAAAGTCAGTGAACTAGGCTGAACTGAATTGATGGGGCGTTACACTGGATTGCTAAATTGTCTTGAAACCTTTTGACTTTGACTTAAGGCAGAAAGGTCAGAGTGATTACAACAATTATTTTTAATTTACACAGCAAATGTTTGATGGCAGATTCATGGGTGAAAGTACATTTGACAGCTGAAGTAAGTAAAGACCCCAAAAAATAAAACTATAGGACATTTTCCTACCTGGAGAAAATGGAAATAAGACCTTTCCTTTATTCGTTCTCTCTCAAAAGTAAGGTTCCAGACTGATTGCCTTGGATAAAGGCGCTATATAAATGCACCATTTACCATTATTTACCATTGCCATGGAATATTCCAAAAAATGTTTTCTCACCACTTTGTTTTCTGAGAATACCGTTTATTACCAGTGCCACCTCTGATGCAACCAACTTCCCATTTGTCGCATCATGCCCTGATACGCACACCGAGTTTGAAGTCCATCTGTCTGATACAGTATGCCCATATATGGCCGTTCAGATCAGTTCATCGCCGATCCAATGCAAGCCAAGAACGATGCAAGTTAGAAATGCATGCTGCACCAGGTTATGCAATATTCATTGTATGCGTTGTCACCTATAGCCATGCATTATCCCGTATATACTGTATGGAGATTTCTGTTTCTGTCCGTGTCTCTTTTATGCCCATATATGGATTTCTCCTCACTCGAGTTTGAAGTCGGTCGGTCCCATTTGGACCTCGAGATACGTGAATTACAGACACATACACACACACACACACACACACACACACACACACACACACACACACACACGGACAGAGATTGTGTGCATTAACAGTAGGATAGGACACCTGTACAGGATGTACTGTAACATTACCCTACTTTTTATGTCCATTTTGGCTGCTGTGATAAAGGCCATTATAGCGGTTTAGTGGTGTCATCCTTAGCAGAACCCTATGGTGCTGACAGGATAGCTGAACAGCACCATCCCATGTGATGTCAGAACAGGCCAGCTCCATATATGGAGCTCGGGCAGAGGCATTTTGTGTGCGACCGACTCAAGGCCAGGCACTGCACCGGCGGTGTGGTACGTGTGTGTCAAATTTGAAGTCGGTGGGGTGAACGGTTCTCTATGTTCTCTCGTATTTTATTTGGATTTTTGAGTGGTGCAAACCACTCCAACAACTGGCTTTGTACCCGTGTACCCGTGTTTGTTCGTACCAAAAAAACGAGCATGGTTGCTATGGTTAGCAACTATAACAATAAATGTGTAGTTGCACCACTCAGTTCACACGGGTGTGATTTTTTACAAATAAACTGAAAAAACAAACAACAGCAACAACAGAATACGTATGCATGGACATTATGTATGAGCACAAAAACATAATATAAAATAAGGATAGACAAGATAAACAAATAAATATATAAAAAAAGAAAAAAAAATCCAATTAAAAGTTTAAATTAGTTTACACGACCAAACACGCATCATCATCAACCGTATCATATGTATACTAAGACAGTAAACAATCAAAAGGGCATTGCCTGACCATGGATCACATCAAGGACCTGCAACATGATTCATATTTATCTAACTGATTATTATTCACCTTAAAAGATAACTTCTCCAAAGCAGCCACAATACCAAGCTGAGTGAACCATACATGTGCTGGAGGCAAATCCTCAGACTTCCATTCCTTAACAATGATTTTCCTGCCCACCATTAATGCTGTATGAATCCAGTCAGCTAGAGGTGCGGGGAGATGTTTTAATGGCGATGGATCACCCAGAATAAACAGAGCAGGTGTATAAGGAATATCCTGGTTTGTGATTTGCATTATATTCTCATGAATAGCACACCATAGAGTCTGTGGGGTGAACGGTTCTCGAGTTACGTGGATTACAGACGTACACACAGAGAAATGGTGCATTTATAGATATAGAAGAAGATATGAAAGCCTTAAATGATCCACAATATGGGTCTTTGAAGTGAACGTCCTTCTTAGAGAATGGATGGAGCCAGTGATCTCTAATTGTTGCTAAAAGCAGACATGCCGATGTCACCTCTGTACAGGCGAGTCCATTTCTGCTGAGCAATGCACATTGTGCCATCACAGACAGTCAGGACTCAGGAATGACAGAGAGGGCAGCTGAAAAACCTAGTTTTCACAATGGAGACGAGAGAGAGGAGCACATTTCACCTTGGCTAAAATCCCCACTGCACCCTGCAATCTCACACAGTGCTTTAATTATGCATGATGGAAGGTCTTTAAAATGGCCTGATGTAATCTCAAAGTGTCTTTTCAGATAAAACCAGAGGGACATAGACCCATTTGACTGTGATGGTTTTATGCTAAGGCAAGCCCTTTAAAACATTAAAACAAAAAGATAAAAAAAAAAGATAAGCTAGATAAGCTATCTTTGGTGAAGAGATTTGGTGTAAAGGGACAAAAGGCCAAGGGCTATATCTTGTGCCACCCCTTACCCCTTATCCATACTTATTTGCCATGTTTTACTATTTTGAAGGAAAAAAAACGATCGATAGAATGATTTTTTTCCCCAAATAGTAAAAAATGGCAAAAAAAGGTTTAGTAGTCCGGCAGCCGGGGGTGTGGAGTGGGACATTTCGTATATAGTCTTTATTGGCCTAAAATATTGTCTAAATACATGCATTCATGAATCCACTTACTGACCAGCTGTCGGTATTGAGCTTTTCTTTTTATTGGGATATGTGACCATACCATTGAAATCCTATTTGGCAAAAATGTCAAAATTTCATTGTGTTTTAAGTAGCATGTGACATGTCAAACTAGGGGGTTTTCATTATTCTGAATCCATTCCAAACATTGGTTTTGCACAAAAAACACTAACCACTTGCCCAAATGTGTCCAAAATGTGCTGACCTCATCACATTTGTCATTACGGCTATGGCTGTTTTTAGCCCAAGGAGTGTTTTTGTGCCACATGTCACATGCTACTTAAAGCATAATGCAATTTTGACATGTTTGCCTTATATAGGATGTTAATGCTTAATGGTATGGTCACATATAAACCCCTATTAAACATTTTGCTCAATGCTGACTGAGTGGATTCATGAAATATGTACTGTATTTTACACAATATTTTAGGCCAATCAAAAAATACTATATACCAAATTTCCCACTTTAAACAAAAAAAGCCTGTTGACTGCCGGACTATAGGGATAAGGAGTAAGGGGAAGATATGGCCCTAAGTGTTAACCCCTGGGGAACCGCAGTTTAAGTAGTTAAATGGTAAAACAGCTTGCTTTACAGTATGTTTGCCAATGAGCATAACCTAGTCATCCTCACAGTACTTGACCTGGCCTATGATCACACTCACAGTACTTGACCTGTGTTACTCAATCATTGTTATGACTCAGTGATTAGGTCTGTGCTATAGGGAGAAAATGAAGCATATAGCCTAAAATTACCGTGTCTACCTCTAAACGCATAAAACTGTGAAGGAGTATTTTTCATGCATTGCCTTTTGTTTGATTTGTTGCAAATCCCCCCCGAATGGGGAGCGGCCCACAGAGCGAAGGAAATACAAGCACCCTGAGAGAAGCTGAATAATGGCCCTCAGTTTACACCGTTTAATGGATTTTGGGTTCTGAGTTGGTTTAATTACATGCTCCACAAAGTGCGGTGAATGGCAGACCCCAGGAGGAGCCCTATAGCAAACCGAATGGCACAACTCCAGGTGGCCCTTAATTAACACCTTGTGTTCAGCTAATAATGCAACAATTTAGGTCTTGGGGTTGTTTTACTATTGAGTTGCAGTCTCCCAAAGGGATGGCGATCGCCTTTTACAGGTGGAGATTTAAATGCGAGACTCAATAAGGCCGCTGATGCCAGCTGCGCATTCCCCTTAAATTACGCAGAAACCTAGTGTGTCCTCGATAGGCACAGGCTGCTTCTGCATAACGGATGCTCCATTCTAGTGGTGGAAAGCACAGTAACTAAGTACATTTTATTGAAGAACTGTACAGTATTTCCGATATATATGGTTGCCAGTCCATTTATACCTTAGTTTAAATCGTGCTTCTCAACTGTGCCGTATTAAGAAGCTCTGTTGTTTCAGCGCTTCTCGCCCTCAGGGCGTCTTACTGGTGATACTTACTCCACTACTGTATTTGATAGATTTAGTTACTTTGCAGATTTAGATTATAAATACAAAACTAGAACAGATCTAGAACTGGAGATTTGAAGTTCTCAATCTGTTGTAATGGAAACCACTATGTTCTCAAGTTTTCCTCATCATGACATATCATGACTTTATTAGGGCTAAATATTTACATTTACATACCGTAATATGACTTAAATGTAAGGTTCTAGCTAACAAGGAAATTCAGGGGTGCCTGCGACCTGAGCAGCAATGTATATGTTTCAATTATTTTAATTTATATTAGGATAAATGTGCACCACTGTAAAGACGAAACGGAAGTGGGGAGGAGGCCTCATATCCGCTTTCTCCCTTAATCATCAAAAGAGCGTCCATGTCCTACACGGTATGACCGAATGCATTTGAAAATTGTGGGAGGCAACAGTCTGGCCATGCGAGACTACCATAGTGAATGAGGCAACCTAGAGTGTGGGCCAAAGACACACCTTACGTATGTCACTGATCATCACATGACCCCAACAATCAATTAGCCAGTTCTAGGCAACACAGAAGGGGAGGACCTTTTTCTTATTTCCACACAACAGATCTAAGGTATATTAATGACTTACCGGTAGTTCAATGTTGAAAATCAGTGGTATTCCCCTTTAAGAGCTATTTTATATTTTGGCTATTTGAAATGGCATACAGTATCTACAAGCTTGACACGTTGTGAGCTAGACTATTTTCTAAAAGGTTTGATAGTCCGGCAGCCGAGGTGGACGGGTGGGAAATTTGGTATATAGCCTTTTTTATTGGCCTAAAATATTGTCTATATACCGGTACATACATTCATGAATCCACTTGCTGACCGGCTGTCACTATTGGGCAATTCTTTTTATAGGGGTTTCTTGTGACCCCACCATTAACATCCTATGGCAGGCAAAAACATTCCTTTTGCTTTAAGTAGCATGTGACATGTCAAACTAGGGGGTTTTCATGATTCTGAATCCATTCCAAGCATTAGTTTTGCACAAATTACACTCCTTGGGCTAAAAACGGCCATAGACGTCATGGCAAATGTGATGAGCACATTTTGGGAGTGTATTTTGTGCAAAACAAATGCTTGGAATGGATTCAGAATCATGAAAACCCCCTAGTTTGACATGTCACATGCTACTTAAAGCAAAAGGAATGTTTGACATTTTTGCCTGCCATAGGATGTTAATGGTATAGGGTCACAAGAAACTGTATGTATACAGTATATAGACAATATTCTAGGCTAATAAAAAAGACTATATACCAAATTTCCCACTTTAAACAAAAGAAGCCTGTCGGCTGCTGGACTATGACACATTTTGAAAGATTTGAGTAAATAATGTTCTTAATGCTTAAAAGCACAATTTTAAATGCAGGCCTTTTACTTGTATTTCTACATTGTTGTATTGCTATACGTTTACTTGAATAAAATAAATCTGAGTGCCACCCACCACTGATGCCCTGTTTGCTGAGATATTGCTATACTGTAGCTCTTTACTTGGAGGCACTCCTCAACTCAGCCATTAATAAAACTGCCACTGAATGGATTTACAGTGCAGCCTGGCAATGATCTCTGTTTCTGTGCAAAAACAAATGGTCCAGCGAGGCATTCACGGCCAGGCAATTATTACAGTTGTTCCCGTGCCGCAAGCCCGCTGTCTGCGAAGCTGTGAGGCGGGAGGACAGACAGCCTCCATGGCGTGACCCGCCACAAGTGATTGGTCTGGCGTCTGCGGAGCTGCGGGGATAAGAGTGGTGGGGCTGTTGGGGGCGGGTGAGGGTGCTAAAGGGAACCTACAGGAAAACAACTCTCAGTAAAAAGATTAATGAGAGATAGTGGTATCAGGGCGGGAATAAAAAAACATCACAGAGAAAACGCGAGTGAACTCAAGAGGTTGGGGCGAGACACTCGCCTCCTCCTTAGACGGTACGCTGGGGCATACCGGAATCGAAGTGACTGCAATTAATCACGCCGGGTAAAGTCTGACCGCTGGCATGGACACACGTGTCCTTTAGGGACAGGAGCACGCAGCCTACATTTTTTGCGATGTACTTTGAAGATATACTTCCCAGGGCAACAGCTTTGGGAGAAACATAACAGCAGGACACCGTGGCTGTGAAGTGGGGGGGACCGCAGTGCAGATGCTACAGCAGCTCACCACTGAGTTATTCAGGCCATTTTCATTTGCACCGTGTGATGGTCTATCAGGCCCGAAAAAGACATCGCCGGTGTCCCCGTGGGCTCATCAAGGCCTGAAGTGAAAGCATCTGATATACGACAGCAGCAGTCCGTCTGTCCCCACTCCCCACTGCCTGGATGCGGAGTTGCAAGTAGAACGAGCACGTTCCTATACTGCTCTGAATAGCCAATTACAGCTTTTCATGTCAAGGAAACTCTGTACCGTGAGTGGTTATAACCACTGATATTGCTCTGCAGGTTTATAGTCGTCTGTGCGTCTCTGTTCCTGTCTGTTTTCTGGAGCTAATCAAACAGCAATTTCTTGTGGAGACTGCCATTAGGCCTCAGAAGTACCTCCACTTTCACATAGTTTTATACTTTTGGAGATATTCATGTACTCGTACTGTATGTCAAAGTGGCTGTGATTGGGCTGAAACCTAGATATATCATACTGACGTCAAAGATTACTTGCCTGGCTGCTTTAGCTGGAAGTGTTCAATTATGCACCATACAACTGAATGACATTCTACATTTCAGACTGGAATAAAAAAAGATCTCCAACGATTTTTGGCTGCCGCTGCATGGATCATTCCTTATCAGCAGTGGCTGCCTGCTCTGTCACCAGTTTGTGACATTAATCTACACAACTTTGGGACAGTCAGAGATATGAGAAATAATCAAAGATATCACTCAAGCTACCCCTTATCCCTAAACTTCTTTGCCTTTTTTATTATTTTGAAAAACATTAAAACATTTCCGACATGTAGTGAGCTTGTAGATTGACATGAAAATGTTTGAGCACCACTATTATAGCAACGTATGTTTTTCAGGAGGAAAACAAAAAATAAATTACATTTTTAGAGTATGGTAAGCATAAAGCCTACTTTCTAGGCTGCTTACAGTTTTATGGTGACGCCCTCGAAAATGAGATGCTGCATCTCAAGGGTCTAACCCCCGTATATAATATTCCATTATTTATCTGTCTGTAGGACAGCAACCCTTGAGCTGATCTCTCTCCCTGCATCGCTCGCTATGGCTATGCTGTGGCTGTGGGCCACAATATAGCAGTAGTGAGCGATGGCAGCGTTGTAGGTACTTGAAAACAACAGACGTCTTAAGAACCAATTGCAACACATTGTGCATGCACGACTCAAGTCGCTATCCCCCAGTCTATTCAGCGTCTCAATGAGGTGCTTAAACAAACCCAGCGACAGCCTCTCTTTGCAGTCTGCATGTAGCCCGTAGTATTACAATATGATGATACAATATGAAATATGAAACTTACAATCACCGAATATAACTATAAAGTGAGATTTCACAATCAAGTATTCACACAGCATGATGTGCATGTGATGCACTGGGAGCTATATTCACAGCCGTGCGTAATGATCACATGCAGATTTAGAAGTCTGGTGAATGTGTCTGCTTATTCCTGTCCTAGTAGTGTGCACAGCTGCACACAGTTTTATGTAAGCATTTTTAGGACCATGGTTTTCATGCCTTCTGTTAGTCTCATTCACAAAGTTCCTCAATAATCAGGCCATACACGTCACTTATAGGCTATAGCCTTCTTCATTTTCTGTAGGCAGCATGCTAAACTGAATAGTAATTCGTTGTGGGCCACCAATCATAACCTGACTCCGCCAGATGGGGCAGCAGAGAGTACACTGTGTTCTCCCCTCCTGCTCCCATCTGGGAAAAACGGCCTGGCCAATCAGCAGCAGCTATCCCGCCTCTAGCTGCTGCTGATTGGCCAGGCCGTTTTGTGGCCGGGCATCAAGTCTGCCTGAGAGTTCCCAGATGGGAGCAGGAGAGGGGAACACAGTGTACTCTCTGCTGCCCCATCTGGCGGAGTCAGGTTACACCAATCAGGGCCCAATATGCAAATATGGGGCAGGTTTATCTTTAAAGGCAGTTTTTTTTTAATTTCCCCCTTGAAAATGCAGGTTTCACACAGAGATTCCATATCTGCAGTGATCTTAGTCTGCATGCCTACCTGATTCTCAGTGCTGTTTTTGAATGACTCATGAAATGCATTCCATTACAATGTTCAGTTTCTAAGTAACTATACAGAAACTGATGTGTGGCTTGTGGGTCCACAGTCTAGAGGAGAACCTGACAGAACAGGTTCTGTTATGACAGCGACACAACATTACGCGGCACAGCAGAGCAGGTGGGTACTCCGACATTGACAAACATATGCCGTGCAATGGATCTTCTTGAAACTCTCAGCAGCATGCAGCCTCATGCCGACATTATAAGCCACTATGAGTCGTCTGATGCTGTCTATGAGTTGTCTGTAGTGACACTGCAGGTGGGCAGTATACAGCGGCGTACAGACAGCTCTAAAGACTGTGATCTTCACAGTCAGACTGAGCACATGCAAGATTTGCGACACACTGACACAGCACGTTCGTTTCAGCATACAACTTCCGACGCTGTCTATAGATGTCCTTGCCATCTGTGTCTGTGCATGCGTGCAAGGCCTATGTATCCCCTCTATCTGTGTATGTGCATGTGTAGGGCAAAGCATGCACATGCGTTGATATACAGTAAGTAAAGCAGATTTGGGGAGGGTCCGGAGGGATCATTCACTGGACATTTTCACTACTATTATTGTGTGGCAGTCTGTTTGAAGTTACTAGATGTGGGTGTAGGCTACTTTGTATCTACCGGTTGATATGATTAACAAGCTGTGACAACAGTTACTCCGGATAATAAATGAATGAATGCTGAAATTAAATGCTATGAGCACATGGGGTGAAAATAACATTTGAATGCCACAGACGAAAAACAGTCTAAGTCCACACTATTTATCCATAATGTATAAATGATAGATAAGGGGTCAGGACAACAAGGCCTTTTCGTGGAGGGGTCAGAATGAAATTTGGACTTTTTTTTTGTTTTTTTTTGTTTCCACACCAGAAATGGGCCAGTCAAGGCATTAAATGCCAGGAACAAACGTAAACGTTTGTCCCTGTTCAGCCCTGCCCTGGACTTGTAGTGATGCGTATGGAGTTGTGTGTTCTTGTAGACATACCTGAAGAACTCCACAAAGGAGAATCCGTAACCATGTTGTTCAGCAATCCCTGCACATACAACATTGGCTGATGCACCAATCAGTGTTCCATTTCCTTAAGGGAAGCAAAAACAGCATTAAAACAATGTACAGTTGAAAAGGAACTGGATGTGCCCAAATGCACATCCAATGTCAGACAGAGTGCTCTTCGTCTATTCAACAAGGTAATAAGGGTCTCTTTTATTACCACAGACAAGCTGTGATCCATTGTTATACAGTACTACTTAACAAGGGAGAGTATTAGGTACAGAAGGAGAAATTACTTTATCTATGCACTGTTGCTCTCTATACATATGTTTTACGTTCCCAAATTTCCCTTTGCCAAGTTATGATTATGAAGAGCAGAGAACCGTAGCAAATAAAAGAAGTAAATGCAAGCAGCAATTGCAAATGCACATCCGCTTGATGGAGCAATGATTAACATTATGAATGACTCCCTTTCTGTACTGTGTTAAAACAGTGAGTCATGTACGTATTCCAGTTGTGTGATTTGATATGATTTTTTTTTTTTTTGCATGTTTAATCGTTTTAGGCAACATTCTGAGAAGTGTGTTATAACATACAGTACGTCTGTCGCTTCGCACACATCGATCTTGCAGATCTGCTACTATTGATACTTTTGTGTGACACTGTAGTACGATCAAGTAGGGCCTTGATTTACGAAAAAACATAAAGAGTTAGAATATGGACATAGGAGGTTTCTGCCCGGTGGCAACGATATTCAGCCTGCTGTCACAGCTGCCATATGACTCACGTCTCAAAAGGTGACGGGGCAGTGACAGCATCATATTGCTGATCAATAAGGCACTGTCACTGCTGCAGTTAATTAATAACTCTCTTTCTGTAGTGTCCCTTCCCGCCCACACAGATAGAGCCGTTCTCAAGTGTTGACATGGCAGCGAATGTATTCATGTGGCACATGTCATACTGCATTATAAAGATCCACATCTTAAAAAATATATTAAAAAGAAGTCTCTGGAACTGGAAGGTGTATCTATACTACATGATTCAATTTAATCAAACACATACTTTATACGTGTGCACTATTTCTAAGGAGATCAGGGTTTAAATGTGGGGATAAAATGAGACACTCACCTCCCAGACAGGCTCCCATGGCCAATGCAAAGATCAGAGGTTTCACTGGCAGGTTCACGTCTGCATCCTGACTCAGGTTGATGAGAACTGGAATCTGAGAGCACACATATAGAAATATATTGAATGTCTTGTTACATTTTTTTCTCAAAGGCAATGTTTTCATTAATGTCTTGTTATACATTCTTATTATTATGGGTCAAGCCCAAAGGGGAAAAAGACCCTGTATTGTTTCCGTACAGATTGCCATATTTCGCAGTTTTGGCAGTTCTGTGCTGTCGTTTTCCACGAAATTCGGCTATATGGTAGAGGTTGTGGGAATCGCTCATGAACTGAAGCTCACAGCCATTTGTCAAAGGACCACTGACATTTAGATCTCCCAATGAATTAGAATTTAGATCTGCTCTATCCACTCTTGATGTCAAAAAAGCCACGTCAAAGATTTCCGTAGCCTGCATGCTACCACTCCCCCTTGAAATCGCATTTCCATTCATTTTGTGGAGATACTGTGACGTTTTTTTCTTACCAAACCACATGTCTCACTTTAGGCTAAAGAAATATTGATTATGAGTCAGATTTGTTTTAATTCTTAAAAACAATTTAGACCAGTGTAATTGAAGTTTCTATATGGATAAAGGAGTAATCCAAATTGCACGTAATGTGAGCTATCTGCCCTTTGGTGTCCTTTGATGGAAATTGTAAAATAGGATTATGTGTGTGTTTTCTGATTTATAAGGGTATGTTCACACTGTCACACTGCCTGTTACAAAGAAAAAGTGTAGCTCTATTTCTGCTGAAATACCTCCTGGATGAGGTTGTGACACCTGTGGCACTGTCGGTGGTGGAGGATGTCATGACATGCACCCACACACACCCCATGGTGACCATGCAGCGCCCTGCTCTGCTTCTGCCTCCATGGCATATCACAACCATGTCCACAGGTTCTGTCAGGATGAAGCTCTTTTTAAAGCAACTTCCGCCTAAGCAAGGGACAATTTGATGCCCTGTTGCGGAGTGTTGTGCCAGCATTCTCGAGACAGCCAATTTATTGGCGATCTGATAAAAAGCGGTCTGTGTCATATGCACATTTCTCAAAAAAGTATAGTCTACTATAGTCAACTTTTGAGAGTGCTCCACCAGGCCAAGAAAAGTGCACTTTAAAGGAAAACACATTTTGTGCTACACAATCGCCTTTTGGTAATTTATAAGTAAAAAGGACAGCATGAACATGAATTCAGTGCTGTTGAGAATGTGTCTGTGCACACCCAGCCTTCTGCTGTCATGCACCAAGGCCATGCTGGAAAGTGCTTGTAAAAATAGTTTAGGCTATTGTGTATAATGGCTTACATTTATATAACAATATACAATACATGTTATTTTTCATGTTCACCTTTTACATTTAGTGTCCATATTTTGAGCATATCAGAATAGTGAAACTTTTCAAATCTTCGATACTCAGACAATAATGCATTATGAGATAGTAGATTGGCTATTTTTGCTATACATTACTGTCAGTAAGTAAGTAAGTCAGTAAAATCCAGAGTGAACTCTGAAAGGGTAAAAAATGGATCCGTACGGGTCAGAGTTGACTGTGTATTGCTGTGTAGCAGCAATACTGCAGCAGTCCTTTTTGCCAGGTAATGACACAGCAGTCAATGCAACTTATAGACTCGACAGCATTCAATGGCAAGGGTTTAACAAAATAAAGCAGCTAAAAGCTTCTCAGTGACTGCAGCTTTGTTTTGTCGATGCTGCACATTCAGAGTTCAGAGCACTGGGTTCAATTTGTTACCTCACTGTATATCAGCTGTGGCATATTGTGGAAAGAAGGACCCACTTTGGGGAAAGTTTTGCTGCATGCAACACAGAATGCAGCATTACCAGTGTTGCCATGTCCGCTTATTATTTATAAAGTGTAGTAGTTGCTTATTTGGGCTTTCTTCCAGATTTTTCCCAGGTGCTTGAAAAACGCCTGGAGTATTTGCACCCAGCCACCACTACTGACGACCGTAAAGATGACTTTAGTGATGACCTAGTCATGATTGGCTGCCTCCCAGAGACCTTACTAGTGACCTAGTCATAATTGGCTGCCTCCTAAACCAATGATAGTCTGAACGGCATAAAAACCCATACTCTGAACGCAGAGCGAGTGGCAACAGAAGCTAATGTTATGAGCTAACTGGAGCTACAGGAAAGCCATAACAAAAGAACGTCGAAAACGAACAAAAACTACAAGAGCTTGTTGCACCTGGCAGTTCATTCTTGTTTCATTATTATTTAAACAATGCACTGGTTCTCAAATATTTCCATGTCATGGACCCGACCCCCAAATGAATAGGCCTGTGTAAGTGTGTATTTGTATTTGGGGCTTGTTTTCCTAGACCCGGTTGCTCAGATCATGTTCAATTGATTGAATTCTTGTACATGTATTGAATGTTCACTAACGCGCACTGTACTGGGGCGCCTGCTGGCCAAGTGGTCCAGGCGCATGCCACATATAGGCTTTGGCCTGACAGCGCGCCGCGTGTTCGAGTCCCGTTCATGACGACCTTTGCTGCATGTCTCTCCCCTTCTCTCTCTCCCTCGTTCCTGTCAATCTCCACTTGAAACTATCAATAAAGGCAGAAAAGCCAGAAAACTAAAAACGTGCACTGTACTGCAAAAAAAACCTAATAAAGTAATTAGCTGAAGTTGTGTCATCTTAAGTGACCTTTCTTAAGTAACCTGGGGTATACTCAGTGTTATGACTGCTAATGGACCGTTCGTAATGACGAATGGCATGATACTGTATGTTCCCTACTCCCTAACCTCTTAAACCCTATTTACGTATTTGACCCCATGCAGGGCTGAGGGCTCCATTCTTGTCCCCCTCTTTCTTTCCCTCTACACTAAATCTCTTCCCAGGTGCATCCAAGCGATGTATTTTCGTTCTTCGCTTTAAATAGCCGATCTATATACTGTATGTGTTGCGACGTGTTGTGAGCATGTAGATCTGCCATTATCGCTGAATGTTTGCCCCAGAATAGTGAAGCTAGGATCCCTGTGGTGAAATTGGTTGGATGTTATACACACATTTAGAAATGTGCAAAATAAACCATATTGTTCTTTCTTTGGTCTACTTTGCAATAGAATCAAGAAGTAGTGCTAAACAACAAACCAAGCCTGTATTTTTGGCGGAAAAGGCATCATTTGAATTGTATGATTTATTTGCCAGCAAAAACATATACAAACATGTTGATAAAGCAAGGATACTGTAACAATAGTCTTGGTAGCAATATTTTGACACTGCAACAATTTATGACACAAAACTTTCTGTGAAAATAGATATAAATGGAAGTTGCATGATGATGCCATAGAGTTAACGGAGATCTTTTTATCCTCCCTTAATCTCCACAGATTGTCAGATCATCAGAAATCTACTCTAGCTGCTAGGAAAGAGGTGCTTGAGGCTATTAAGCGGCTACAGTCTGGGAAACCACCTGGGCCAGATGCACTAAATAGTGAGTTTTAGAAAGAGTTCTTGAACCAGAATATATATTCCATCAGACCACCTCCTGAGTGTGTGCGTGTGCTCGCTCACGTACTATAAAGTTACAAAACTTTTGAAAGCTAGTAAAAAATTGAGCTCGCAGGTCAGCTTCAGCTATGATCTGTGACACGACATGCAAGCCAGCATAAAAGGATTGTGTTATGTGTTTATGTCAGCGGTCCATTACTTACCATGGTTGTAGTGAAGGGGATGTTATCAATGAGAGAAGAGGCCAGAGCAGACACCCACATCACCAGGATAATAGCTATGGCCAGGCGCTGGTCTTCTGGCACCGCCTGAGAGAGGTCAGATTAAAGAAGGGTGTCACTGAACCTTTCATCTCTACACTCAGATAGCAGGCGAGTAGTAGAGGCTACAGCTGTACGGCATGTAAACGGGCTCCTGCAGCCCACTCGTCCGGACACTGCTTTAAATTATCAAACGGACCAATTAGGTTCATGGTTTCGGCTGAAAACTCACACACAGACACACAGACACGCACGCACGCACGCACGCACGCACGCACGAAATTTAAGAGAAAAGGGTAAGCTACAATCATATTATTATAGTTATACCATTTTTAAACCACAACAGCACCAATACGATATATTGCTGTGGTACAGTATATGTTTATACAGCCTCATTCTGTCAATCGTTGCTGTGGCCCTTTCCCTTGGCTCTGCTGGAAAACACAGGCAAGCCATTCCCATTCCCATAAATACACTGTTTTGGGATTTAGCAGTGGGGAAGGGGTGTTCCCCCACTAAAGTTGGTATTTTCGTTACCTGTCTAAATCCCTAAAACACCTCCGTTACCCGTTATATTATGCATAGGTGTGGTTTGGGCGTTACAATAATTGAACCAATCACCAGTCCACGTGCCATTGCCTATCCGTTGCCCGTTATGCCCAGTTCTATATTGCTTCATAGCCTTACGGTCTATAGCCCATGGAAGAGTGATGTGCTGCTGCCTTGAAGTCTCACTTGTGATGCACCCTGCTCCCCCCTGCTCCCCGGGTTCAAAGAGCCATGACCTTCCTCTCTCTTTTCACCTAAAACTCTCCAGGGGAGGGATGCAATGGCCTTATCTAGTATGCGGTCCATTGTCTGTTATTATTCACAGCGGGCAGAGCCACCTGTCATGTGGAATTATCTGAGGTAAAAAGGTCCACAGTGTAAATGTGAGTTGATGTGCATATCACACAGGCAATTTTGCCACTAAGAGACGCCTGCACGATCCAACGCAGATTTATAGTTCGTCCCACGATGGTGTCCGGCCTGCATCAAAAATAGTCGATCTAAAAGCTCACATTGCAATGCAATGCAATGCGCTGTGAGCTTATCGATCGGCTACTTTCGGCATGGGATACCGACACGTAGGCGTGTAAATACTGTGATGCAGACACCACAATTACGTTGGCGGCGCCCACCTGTGCCGTTGTTATAGTAATAAATACATACAGGGATGCAATGACAGTTGAGTTGACCGAAGTTTGGCGGAACCCAGTGGCTGCTGCTGCTAGCACGCATGCCCCCCAACAGCTCTGGTGGAGGGTAGGCTAATATCGTGGAGGAAGTCAGAAGAGGCGAGGATTGTGGGCTCTCCCGACTGTGCAGAGCGGTGCCTGCTGCTGCTGTGTTCACAATCGCGGCATGGTACGTTCACAACTTCTGTACAGAACGCTGCTGTATATAGACCAAAATGCGCAGTTTTTGCTGTTCCCTTGGAGGGCCCACGATGACCGGCCCTCGTTGGGACCTACTGAGCTTATGGGCTCAATGCAGTCAGAGTGGGCAGAGCCCAGCACTCCATCGACCCCTAGCAGAAATCAAACTGAAATAATTGAAGGCCTTGGCAGAATAATAGACCTGTTTGCAAGTGAGTTGTGTTGGATCTGTGAGATGACCTTTAGACTGAAAAAAAAACTCACTTTTATCAGTAGTGCTGTCTGGACTCCGATGTAGTCAATAAGCTGCAGCTGGGCTAAAGCCTGTACAAAACAAAGAGAGTATAACTGACTGTGCAACATATTCTTGAAGAGAGACCGTTATAGATGGATTATATATTATAAGGATTAAAGCAGGTTTGGGTTAGGGAACAAAGAAACGCGCTCCTTCCGGGACATGCTGGCAATAAGCCATTTCCTGCATTCAGTGCATTGATGAAAGCAGTGCTTGGGCTAGCACTATACGTCCCTCCAAGGGTTAAGGGTTGTGTTTGTGTGACTGGAAGCCTCGCGAAACAAAACAAAGAGTCTGAAGAGGCAAAACAAGCAAACAAAAAAAGCTACCCATGCAGTTATTCTGCTGACATTATATTTTTCCTTTTATCCTCTCACTCGTATAGGCTCACGGGTGAGGAGATAAACGATAATTAATTCACATATTCTAAACTTGCCGACTGTAATTCATACAGTAGCACTGTACAGTACTGTCAATATATGAGCATAGTTACTGTTGTTCTGTCTCTGGGGATTGTGCTTGCCAGAGGCAGCCCTGGTCAGAACTTGTGAGTTCAGGCTCATAGTTTTTGTGGGGCAATTACAGTAAGAGCTCCATCAAGTCAGCAGATGCTTTGAAAAAGATCTGTCCACTAGGATCCATGTCACATGGTAACTGGTTGTCCCCAGAAGTGTGTTAAACTTACCTCCATCAAAACGAAGAGGGCAGCAAAGAACAGCAACGTGGCCCACTCCACCCGGTGTAAAATGATCTCAAAGTCCTGGATGTCAGCCAGGACCAGAAGCCACAGAGCCCCCAGGATAGCGATCCAACCTGAAGACAGAACAAGACAATTACAAGAACAGTTCTAGAACCAGACAACAACTGTAGCTTTAGAGGAAACATCACCCGCAAATAATTCATGTTAAACTGTTACCAGATTTTGGTTTGCACTTGAAACTGTTGGACAGACCAGACCAGACCAGACCAGACCAGACCAGACCAGACCAGACAGACAGACAGACAGACAGACAGACAGACAGACAGACAGACAGACAGATCAACCAGCTAAGGAAAGACGTCTAGAGTCTATTAAAAGTATCCATTTAGATCTATATTCTATAGTTGGTTGGTGTAGTTTGATAACATCAAACTGGCATGCCCTATTTTGGGACCATTATATCAAGCTGATTGATTTGTTCGCACCTGATGCCACGAGGACACATTGAGGTTAGACAACACATTCCATATTTGGGAATGCTGCATTGGGAGCTGAGCTCAAAATGTTTTAAAAATGTGTTAATTTAAGTAATTGTAATGGAGTTCCATCTGTCGCTTAAATCTCATTCCATGCTGTGGCCTTTTGCTACGCGTTGCGAACAGCACAGATGCTGCCACTGCTTCTTTGCACATCTGTTTCCTGCTGCTAAACTTTTACAGACTAACACACACAAGTTATACAGTACATTGTGACTAACAACTAAGCCCGATCATATATTTCAAATTGGCATCTAATCACAATGTGACGCGTTGTGAGCTTGTTGATGTACGATTTTAACAGCAACCACACTATAATCTGACAAAGTGTACCTTTTGCTCAAATACAGTAGGCCTACCTCTCTCTACGCTCTTGGACTCCCAAGATCGCTCACTGACTGACTGTCCTTATTATGTTCTCTAGTCTAAAGGCTTCCATTTCAAATGGGGATACGGATACCGTAGCAATAATTTGCTAATAATCACAACAAATCCAAACGTCACTGGCTGTCTTGCAATCTCGCAAACCATGTAAAGGTTTTAGAAATGCTCTAAGGAACTGTACCCTTTACTGAGTGTACTTATATGATGGACTTATTACACCTTTGAATATATTCATTGCACACAGAAACTGTGCTGTCTTTATGTTTGCCTGGTGGCTGCTGTGTGTGGTAATGAACAGCATGCTCAAAATACACTTCAAATAATTTAAGGTTAGAAGTGCTGAATTGCTGCTCTGCTGGAAGTGCAATGTATTTGGAATGACATTCTCTCTCTCTTTATCTTTTGTTGGTGAGGAGTTTCACAGGAGGGAAATGTGGAGGAACTTTTTGGCCACTCGGGTGGTGCAAAATATATAATAGGCTATACCTAAATATACCTGCCCATCACAGTATTAGGAGTTCGAATCCACCATGGTGCATCCGACTTCTAGAGTGCCTATACGAACACAATTGATCGTGTTTGGGGGAGTTAAGCTAGCCGGGGAGTCACTGCCAATAAACAGGAGGAGTAGGACGGTTCAAAATGGCAAGCAAGTGGGAGGAATTGGCATAAAGACTACATTGAGAGGGGGACAAAATGAGTAAATATGATTGTCTGCTCTAAATCTACGAAAAGAGAAATGTGGACCTGACCAACCTGTAGGCGACCTCAGTCTCTGAGGTGGAGGGCAGAAACGTTATCCCTGCACACTTGGACACGCATCTCTCAGTATTCTTTCTCAATACACCAGAGCCTATATATTGACTCATAGGAGAACCTGGGGCCAACTGAGGAGACCATGCCATCAGGAGGCCATTCCACCAGCATTGCATGGCCCAGTCAGCAACTCCTACTTGAACCAGCTGGACCTATATTGAATCAGCCGGGCCATGCAGTTCAGGATACTAGGGCACAGTGAGTGCCCTGGGCTGGCTTCCCCCCAGGATGAGCTACTCAGCTCGCCTCGTTGGTGCCCCGTCCTGACCCCCAGATAAGCATTGTTATAGGGAAGAACCTGGCTTCCCTATTTTGTGCATGTCATTATATACAGTATAGGTGAAAACTGTAGGAAATAATAAATACATAAAAACAAAAGAAACAACCTAGAATAGCAGATCTACAAGGTCACAATGCGTCACACCATGTCGTTGTGAGCTACAACTTATTACCAGTAAGACGCCCTGAGGGCGATTCGGCGAGAAGCGACCTCGCGTGCACGCTTCCACCTGGGTGACGGCAGACTGCAGACTGCTGTGTGAGCGCTGGCGCTTTGGCATGGGGGGTCAGATCAACATATGGAATGAATTCTGTACTGGCCATATATGGAGCATGTCTTGAGTGTACAGGGTTTGATGAGGTCAGATCAACATATGAAATGTTAGCACAGGAAGGACAGGTGGGGGAAGGATCAACATATGGAATGTCAGAACAGGTCAGCTCCATATATGGAGATCTAAGGGTTTGAGGTCAGATGCAGAGTTGCTGGCCAGCTCCATATATGCAGATCTAGGTGATGATCCTTCTCCATGTATGGTTATCCAGGGTCAGATGAGGTCAGTGTTTTGATTTTCATATATGGAGATGGCCATATATGGTGGCATGACGTGTCACGAAGTGTGATGTCACGAGGCGTGACCATATATGGAGGCATGATGTCACGAGGCGAGACCATATTATGGAGGCGAGATGTCACGAGGCGTGATGTCACGAGGTATGATGTCACAAGGCGTGACCATATATGGAGGTGTGACTAACTGATGCAGGTTTTCATAGTAAATGCGACCTACAGTCGCAATAATTATCAGCTTAAAGTATATGTTCAATATTTGGTAGTATTAATTGTGCATATAGAGTCCAGAAACTAATAGAGTAAACCCTCTCAGAAAAAAATATAATCATCTCTGCAAAGTTGCACAATTAATTCAGATAGGTGACAAAAAAATACAGGCAAACTTTTGATGTCCTCACTGCATCCCCATCCATATACAGCATATCCCCAGAGGCAGGCTCCTAAACGTGGAGCTAAACGGGCAGCAGACAGTAAAGCTACAGATCTCTCCAATTAAAAAGGAGCTTCTAGGGGAGTCGGAGCTCATTTATCATACACAGATACCACAACACTGTTGCCAGATAGGAAATATGCCGTGAACCATAGCTCCATCTCGATTGTTTATCTAAAGTCTGTGTGTTGATTTTTAAGGTGCTTCAAGCGTGGAGCGTAGTATCAGAGCACGTGGCAAAGCCCAAAGATAAAAAGCTGGTTGCTTTGGCAAGCAACTCGTCGTCTGTGGGCATTCGTACGGATAAAGATTGTGGAGTAAGTTAACAGAAGGGAAGTCAGGACGCTGGCGATACATCTGGACAGGCTTTCAATGACTGCTTGTCCTGTCCTCAGCTAAAACTCAACATTCAAAACTAATCAAATCCACTGAAACACAATTTATGTATTATTCCTGTGATCTTGGACAACAAAGGCGACATTGTGAATGTGAATATTGCCATTGCACCTTAATGTTTTGAGAAACAAACCAGCTCAGTGGGTTTGCGGTTAGAGTGTCCGCCGTGAGATTGGGAGGTCAGGGTTTGAGCCCCGGACGGTTCATACCAAAGACCCGATGCCTTCCTGCTTGGCAGGCACTCAGCATCAAGGGTTGGATTGGGGGTGAGTCCCTGCGACAAACTACTAGCATGTCATGTCCCAGGGGACATGTACATCAAGCTGCCTCACGCTACAGGCTGCTGCCCTATTGGCCTCATGGCTCAGCAAGGTTTAATTACTGTACTACTTACTTGGAGAAACACTGTCTGTATGAATCTGGCAAATGCGCCACTGGCCCAACCTGACTGCGACCGGCATGCATTAATGAGAGCCGTGTTTAGGACGGACAGTCTGCATGGGAGTGAAAACATGGCACTGCAGGTCATATCCATTTAGGAAATGTCATAGCGTGATAGCGAGGCACAGGCGAGCGGTGCTTAATTCATTGAGCATGTCTGCGACGGCGAGAGACAAGAGGCCTGTTTGGACGAAGACAGCCATCTTCATCTGAGGCTTGATACTGTAAGGCAGTGGTTTTCAACCTACAGCGCTACCCCCCAAAATATTATGATAATTGAACTGGGGACCCCCCACCCTGACAATTAAGCACTTGGAATTGTAGGAGTTGAGGCATTACGTTTAGTTTGACTCCACAGATAATTATTGTGAAAATAGCAGATCTCCAAGCTCAGCAAGCTGTTGTGAGCTTGTAGATCTGCCATTAAAAACAAACAAAAAAACAGCCTCTTATTATTTGACAATTTCGCTAATGTTTGACCAGTTGTGTGTTGATTACTTTTGATTAGCAGTAATGGTATTTTTCATTTATTTTTTTCCTCTCTTTTTTAGGTATTAAATTGTCAGTATACTCACTGTCATCTGGGGACCCCCCCAAAAGCATGTGGGGACCCCCGTAGGGGACCCGACCCACAGATTGAGAACCACTACGGCGCGTAAGGTTTAACGGGATGCTCTTAAGGTCAGCCGGTGTCACTCCACGCTGCGACGCGTTGTGGGCTTGTAGATCAGCTGTTTTCGGTGCAAAACTTAAAGGGCCAGCAACACATATATAATGGCAGCATGCTCTCCGTCCCTCAAGGATGTGCTTATGAACACCAGCTGGCACACACATGTTTTCAGTCTCACTTTCTCTGAAGGGATATCTGAATGTCAAAATATCCAAGAAGGGATGTTATTGTTGCGGTAATTGCAGTTTGCATCTTTTTTTCTTTGTATTTCCAGCCACAGTATCAGACTACCAGACTCTAACAGTACTACAACAGTACACTCAACTCAACAGTTCACTGAACCTTTTCCTGGTAAATGATTTAATTTGACTGCATGCCTGTTTTGGGGAGGCTTAGAGTAGCCTACAGTTTTGTAATTGTAGATTTTAATAGATTTGATGCGAGCACAGCACCACATCCATGTAATTTGCTGGTTGCGTTTGGCCTGTCCAGCCCTATTATTAGAGCTCATTTCAAAGACAAGGAAGAGGAAAAGATGCCTTATAATTACACGACAGAGCCTATAACTATCCAGCGTGGCCTGTGAAAACAATGCAACGATTATTAATTGTGCCCCCCAGCCCCACTAATAGATATGGATGAGCTTCCTTACCAAGATCCAGGTGGATGCTGGGAAGGAAGGAGTTGAGGAAGAACATGAAGATGACAACGGCCAGGACGGAAACACACTTGACCAAGAGTATGGTGTCAGTAATTCTGTGCTGTGGACGAGAGAAACATGCTTTTCTGAATGGGAAGAACATACAGTGAACATAAGCATTAGCCTCTGGCTGCGGGCCCGGCCCCCTATTGTTAAATGGCTTTTTTTAAAAGAAAGAAAGAAAATAGCCGTCACAGTCTGTAATTTTCACTATTTCTGAAAACATTTGAAAAACCCTTTTTAGTGCCCAAACTTCCCAAAGTGCCCAAAATAGGGACGGCAGATTTAATGTGTTTTATTTTATTTTATTATTATTAAAAATTTTTGTCTGCTTCCATTTAGACTGTGAACCCCTATACTGTACCTAACTATACATTTCAATCCGGGAACCGGTTGTTGTTGCTATTTACAGTATGTATATATATATATATATATATATATATATATATATATATATATATATAGAGAGAGAGAGAGAGAGAGAGAGAGAGAGAGAGAGAGAGAGAGAGAGAGAGAGAGAGAGAGAGAGAGAGAGAGAGAGAGATTTTTTTAGAATCGGCCTCAATTTCTAAATGGGCTGATGCAAACCACAGTCACACAGAGGTGGAGATATGTAAGACAGTGATGGATGAAATATAATTGCCACTACCTTCTTTTGAAGTTCTTGAATGTTTTGCTCCCAATTCTTATCCTCCTGAGAAATTTCCCTGTAAAACATTGTGAAGAGAGCGGATGGATATGTGTTGTTGTTTTTGAGGACTTCCCCCAAGACTTCCCCCAAGACAAAGTTGTAATATTAGTATAATAACAGTTGATTTAGCTATCAAATCAAATCAAACTTTATTTATAAAGCACGTTTTAAAACAACCAAGGTTGACCAAAGTGCTGTGGCAAAACAGAGACAGGCAAGAGAACACAGAATGTAAACGAGAAACACAATCAGAAATTATGACAAAAATATAAGCATGAAAGGTTAAAAATAAGCAAAACAAAAAAGAGCTAAGATAAAGCAAAACCTAAAATGGACTCAAGAGGGATTGAAAGCCAGGGAGAAAAGATGAGTCTTAAGGTGAGGCTTAAAAACATTAATAGACGGGGCAGATCGAATATAAAGGGGCAAGCTCTTCCAGAGCCTGGGAGCTGCAGCCGTGAAAGAGCGTGCGCCCCCTAGTGCTCTTCTTGGTTATTCGGCCCTCTAGCAGTACCTGATCAGCGGAGCGCAGAGCTCTAGCCGGGGTGTAGGGTTTCACAAGCTCGGAGAGATACTCGGGGGGCCAGCCCATTTAAACATTTAAAAGTAAATAAGAGGACTTTAAAATCGATTCTAAAAGAAACCGGGAGCCAGTGAAGGGAGGCCAGCACGGGGGTTATGTGTTCTCTCTTTTTGGTACCAGTTAATAAGCGAGCAGCAGCGTTCTGGACCAGTTGCAGTCGTCTAATTGCAGATTGTCGCTATAGAAATTCTTCAGGCCAATTCTTATGTTATTATAGGCTACTTTTGTATTGATGTTTCACAGTGTTGGCGGACCTTAAGTTACCACACTTGAAAACGGGCAAATGTGAGCAACAAAAAAATGAAACGTAATCACTAATCAGCGTAATGAGCTATCCATTGTACCTTTGAAAGGTCCTCATCATTTTGCGGAGCAGGTTCTCCAGGTTGAAGACTTTTTGCATCAGGAGACATTTGACGGCTGTTTCCTCCCGGCTGGCAGGGTTAATGCGCTGGGCCGTCTGTCTCCAGACCAGGATCTCATGCTTGAGTTCTGCCAGGAGTGACACACACGCACACGCACACACACAAACACACACAGAGAACAAGAGAGACTGTCACCTGTTTGAGGTCACGATAGGTGAATGTCTCTCTGGCGATGTGACAAATCTCTGTCAACATCCCCTCAGCTTGTTTCCTATTTTGTTCCATTTCTCAGCAGCGTGGTGAGCCTGCTGGAAACAGCTGAGAGCTGAGGGCTCCATCCATGCAGCTGAAAAGATGTTGCAATTTAGGCGGTCAATACGATGTGCACCCCCCATGGAGGGACTAATGCAAGTAGGGATTGACCAGTAGGTTTGGATTGACCAGCGCTGTGCTGTCGTAGATACGGCTCCCAAAATCAAGACCCCTGTGTGGGTATTGGTTGGTGCCTTTGCTGGATTGGGCGTTGCTAGGTGACCTTAACAGGAACTAATTGGCACAGGGGGAGCGGACGTCCCTGTTTGCTGAATCCATGCAATTACCAATCGTGGCGGGGGTTTCATAGCCGATTCAGTTTTTTAACCCCACACCCACACCCACACACATATATGTAGGGGAAGCAAAGGAGGCTGGCATGCGGAGGTGGTGGGCTCCACAGGATGGGATTTCTGGGGGAGCTGTGGGCTCTGTGTTGGAACAGTCTGTGTGAAGCTCAGCGGTGACTTCCTTCAATCTGCCCAGGGCACATTGCGACACCGCTTCTCCACAAAGCTCTCCTGTCTAAATGAGGGTTTGGTGACCAGCTGGGGACAGAGGTCTCCTCTGTGTCGGTGGCACTCTTCTCAGAATGGTGGAGAGAGGCGACATTTTTCCTGCAGGGATATTGTAGTCATTTTCTTAGAAATGTTCCTGCTGTATTAGCTTGTTATTATCTTACAGACTTGTGGGTCTAAAGTAGGACCGTCCGTCCGTCCGTCCGTGTCTGGAGCAAATCTCACAAACCGCTGGACCAATCAGTGCCAGATGTTTTGAGCACACTGCCAGCAGGTCACAGGACTTAATGGAAGTCAAATGGGCTCTGAACTATTCATTTCCTTATTTTATACAATTTCTTATTGTATACAAAAAGTAGAAAAAAGTAATCCCCTAACATTAGAAGAACAATATCAGTCACAAGACGCAGGAACATGTGTTTTCCATGATGAGTCTAACATGGTTAAAACAATCCCAGCCGAAAAACGTAACCTATACGTTAATTGTCGGCAAGCGACAAAACACGTAGGTTACGTTAATTCAGTTGTATAAAATGTTTTGATCCGATCTAGTGGAAAGGATACTCACATTAGCTAACATCTTGATTTGCGTGTGCATTGTGCACGTACTGTATGTGCACGTGTGTGCACATGCTTTCGGTCACTTTAGACTCCAAATCCCCGTCCCAGGCGGCATTTCTGCTCAAAACAACGCTTATTGCACAGAGCCTAGCGGTTGCAGTAATGGTAGATACTGTAGATAGATACCTTTATTATCTCGCGGGGGGAAATCCCAGAGGCGGCACAGCAGTTAAGGTTACAACATACAAGTAGGAATAAGAAGGATAAAAAGTACTGTAGTATACAGAAGAAACAAGGCAGAAGGAAAAAGCAAGGTGTATTAGGAAACAATAAAATAATAATAATAAAAAATAATAAACAGTGCAAACAAGGATAAACAAAAACATATATATAGTCGATCAGTGCGTCATAAAAGTGTATTACTGCGTCTCATCATAGGAAAAACAAGACAAGTAAAGTCAACAGTGCAAAGCCAAACAAAAAAAAGTGTCCATTGGTCAGTGCAAGAAAGCGTGAGAAACCAGGTTATGCTTTGATTGTCCTAGCCAAGCGGACATTGTGTGTCTCGTACTCTCGTTGTAACCTTCCAGCGCAACAGGCACAAAGGACTTCCCAAGTCTTTCACACCTGCGAGATGGGAGGGAGAATCTGAGAATTGTGTCCAGCGTAGTTGCAGTTCTCACCCTGGCCACCTCCTCCACTCCCACCAGGCGAGACCCCACAACAGAGCCTGTCTCACCCTGGCCACCTCCTCCACTCCCACCAGGCGAGACCCCACAACAGAGCCTGTCTTTCTCACAAGCCTGTTTAGGTTGTGAGTGTCACCCGCTGTGACACTCACCCGTTGTTCCAACCCCCCCCCCCCCCCCCCAGCACGTTACTCCAAAGAAGAGAACACTCGCCATAACAGACCGATCCGACAACACAACACCATCATGGTGAAAAGATGAACCACACAGGACGTATGATGATGTGGTGTTAGACTGCAGACATGAGACAGCTAGTGGAAGATGGCAGCTATGGAAAAGGTCGACACTCCACAGGAGGTGGGAGGTGGGAAGGGGGCAGGCACCTGCTCTGAATTTGAAAACTGCTATAAAAAAAAATGGGACGCTCGTCACTGTGGTCTATATTAATTCTGGTTATTTAAGCCTTAAGGGAGACTGTGCCAGACATGTCCTCATACTCCTGAGTTCAGAACTGTTTGCTTCTTAAGTTTGATCTTAAATGAAAATGTGCCTCTTTCGCCTTGGCTCAGACTGTTGAGGCTGTATTTCTGTTCTTTATACTACCAGTTAGTCACAGCAAACAGCTGTAACATGGCGGCCCGGGGGCCATATGCGGGGCCACATGCGGCCCCCACCTTTATTTCAGGCGTCCTGCAGGTTAATATCGGAATATATTATTAGGTATATTATTTATTTCAGCTGTTACAATTCCAAACCTGCAAAATTGACCCGCTTTAATTACTTCCGTCTATTAGTAGCTTAATGACTAGTATTACAAATGTATTGTCTATTTTATGTCCAATGTATATATATTTAAGTTCATAAAGTTAACAAGTACTAGACCTGTACGTGCCCGTCGGCCACCGGCCTACTTGAGAGCGATGCAACATGGGAACCTAATAATACCCGTCATTTGTCATAGCACCCGTTTTAACTATCTGTCTGTGTCCCACATGGAGATCTCTGTATCTGCCAGTCTGCCTGTGCCTGAAGTGAAAAGTGCAAAAGTGGACTGGTTAAGTAATCAATTGTCAGGTGTGGGGTTGCCATGGCAATCAATTGGCTGAGGCAGAGGCTGGAAATTGCACAGGTGAGGGGATTTAGGCTGATTACCTGTAGGCCCACTGGCAGAGCCTGACCAGAGCCTTTTGTGGTGGTTCTAGACAACCGTGGGTCCGACCGATTCGATACCGGGCACTGCACTCCCTGTGGGGGTGTGGAACGCGTGTGTTGATTTTGAAGTCGGTGGGTGATGGATTTATAATTAAGATAAAACCCATTAGTTGCATATAAAATGCAGAAGGGACAATTAATGATTCACCAAGGATAGAAAAGGACTGTATAATACTGAATTACTGAGCTACACAGGGCTATAACTATAAAAAATACTTTTGAGAAAGTACTCAAAGAGTACACATAATACTCAGCACCACAACACTAGGCAGAGAGCCTATGACCAAGTTAACAATTAGCTTTAACAGGATTACTTTAAGCAGAAAGAACAACTTCCAAAAGTTGATCTGAGCAGGAAATACTCTTTTAGAAAAATACCTTTAGTAACCAATAAAAAGATGAGTCCACCAGAAGAAGGATTGTCCAGTCAGCAGATTAAGGTTTAGGTCTATTCATTTTCAGATCAGAGAGACAGAACAGATCCGCACACAGCCAAATTACAAAAAACTCTCACCCTGTGCGACAAACTGCACAGGGTTCTCTCTGCCGGACACAATCATGTGCCAGGCATTAATACTGTAGAATACGTATTGTTGATACACATTTCATTGGCTGAATAGACAGTTAATTTCCACTATTCCACGCTGGCACTGCTCATTGGACCAGCACATAGAGGATGAGACGGATACCGTGACAGCTTCCTTATAGTTCCGTCACTGAGGGCACAGACCGGGAAAGCACTGAGGCTGGCGTTGCTATGGCAACCTGAAGATAACATTTCTTCCCGGCTAGCTGTGAACTCTTTACAGAGAGAAATGCTCCTATCTACTTTCTCACTAGCCACCAAGGTCAAATACATGCAGTGTTATGTCCAAATAGACCTCTCAATATGCCAGCTAACTTTTGACTGGGGAAAGTCTAATAGAGACAGTGAATGTTAACTTGGCGTCAGGCAACCCATAATATATGATATGATAAAATAATATAAAGGATATTATAGGGCTGAGATGATTAGGCACGTGGATGGTGACATGACATAAATAGGATAAGGAGAACACAGTCTGGGCCAAAAGGAAACATTGACACAAGTCCACAAAAATACAAAATAGCAGATCTACCAGATCTATCAGTGGGGCAAACGGTTCTCGAGTTACGTGCATTACAACCGTACACACACACGCACGCAGACACACACACAGACGTGGGCCATGGCGCATTTATAGTAGGATGACTAAATGCATTTGAAAATTACATGAAAAAAATACTTTTCAGGATTCCAATTCAAAAATAGCAAAAAAATATTCAAGATTTGAATAAAGAAAATAGCAGATCTACAGGCTATTTTTGCTACTTTTGTGCATAGAATGGAATGGCCCTCTGGAGTGAGTGTGGAAATATAGTGACAGTTGTCCACTCCTGTGTTAAGGGGTCTGTCGGGGATCAGCTGGGGACCAGACTCACTCCTGTGTTAAGGGGTCTGTCGGGGATCAGCTGGGGCTGCCAGACTCGCGAGGGAACAAAACTGGTGCAGGGCTGACAGGTGAAAGAGGTGAACTCAGTCGACTCCTGACTGATGGTTTAACCACAAGAACCCTATAGAGTCCCAATTCTTGGCATAATAGGCAAACATTCTGCAAAAATAGACGAACATTCAGCTAAAATAAGTGAACATTTGGTGAAAATGTATAGCTCACAATAGGTCGCAAACCGACATGAGCAGGTAGATTGTTTTGAAAAGAGTGTTCCCTTCGTCACCCACGTGTGCGTTGCAGTCTCCCAGTAGCATTATGAAGTTGTGTGTGTGTGTGTGTGTGTGTGTGTGTGTGTGTGTGTGTGTGTGTGTGTGTGTGTGTGTGTGTGTGTGTGTGTGCGTGCGTGCGTGCATGCGTGCGGCGTGGCGTGGCGTGCATAGTATATATATATATATATATATATATGTATGTAACCTTTCACTTGCCGCGAGTAAGCACCATCTCTGTGAGTCCGATGAGGGCATCACGTGCTGCTGATGGCCTGAGCAGTTTGATTTTCCTGATGGCCTCGTGGCAGTAGCACTGGGCTAGGTATGTAATCTGCTCCACGCCATCACTCTGCAGAACATACTGCCATGCTCGTTCTACATCTCCTTTACAACTGAATCGTCTCATGATCATCGCATGGAGTTCAGGAAACTGCTGACAAGCAAACAGGACTGGTCCGGTTGCCAATCCCAACTTGAGGTCGGCAGCTGAGGGCTTCCCCAGCTGTTTGGCACAGGAAGTGAAGTCCAGCACATCATCAACAAGCTGAAACGCAATGCCAACGTTCCTCCCATATTGGTAGGCTATTTCATGGACTTCAGGGTCACAGTTCACCAGAACAGATACTGCTTTACAACCGTTTGCGATGAGACTTGCTGTCTTCTTGTAGGTTTTCTCGAGGTAGTGCTTAAATCGCTCGTTCTCATTCTCCTTTGAGCCCAGCTGCATGAATTCCCCTTGAACCATGTCTTCAATGACCTGCGAAAGCACAGACACCACTGAGGTGTCTCCTATACGAGCCAAAGCAATGGAGACAGCAGCCAGGATGAAATCTCCAGCCAAGATAGCCTTTCTTTCACCCCACACTTCATGGACGGTGCTCTTCCCTCGTCGTTTGTTTGAGCCATCGATGACATCGTCATGTAGAAGGCTGGCAGTGTGGATGATCTCAGAGATCATGGCTATTGACCGCTGACCTGGGAGCAGATCTCCATCTCTGTTGCTGTGGATGTTCAGGGCTCTGGCCATCAGGACAACTATTGTGGGTCGAAAGGCCTTGCCCTTCCCATCAAAGTAGTAGACACACAGAGACCTCAGCTCTTCGATAGGCACAAACAATTCCTTGTTGATGTCTTCATACAGGTGTGTTAGGTCTTTTTGAGCCATCATGAAGGGATCGTTCAGCTTCGCATCACTATGGATATTTTTGCAGAAGAACTGCGGTGTGGGATACAGCAACCATGCCTTGTGCCTGGTGAGAGATGATCTGAATATTGAGTTTATGTGGGCAGGATGTGACGAGGACAGACCCTGAGAAGCCATTACCAGAGCACTTCGAGTACTAGTGTAGCCAGACAATTTCCACAATCACTGAATGCTATATAGAGCCTGGAACTACACCAAAATAAATATCTTTAGAGCTTTTTTTTTTCATTTCTGCTAAGCAGCAAGCTATATATGCTTAGATGATGTTCATTTATATTAGGAGAAAATTCCACGATTGTAAAGACGAAACGGAAGTGGGGAGGAGGCTTCACTAGCTTCCGCTTTAGAATATGATGATCAGAGCATTTGAAAATCGCTAGAGGCAACAGTTTGGCTATGCGAGGCTACGTACTGTACATGATGTCAGTACAACAATGAATGATGTCATAACAACAGGTACAACGGGTATTGCATCACCGGACAGGCATGTTGGGAGTACCCAACATGCCTGTGTCTCGCCCATGTTTGCCTGTGTCTCTTTTCTTTTATGCCCATGTGTGGAGATTTATGCATCTGTCTGTCTGTGTCCCAAATTTGCTATGCCCAAATTTGGAGTCCAGGCCAGTCTAAGACATCATGACATCAGGGCAGTCCATATATGGGGATTTTCAGATGTTTTGGACAACTACTTCACAACGACTTCACACTTGGCACATGTTTGAAGGAGTGCTGTTCTCCAGATATGCAGGGGATCCATGGACGGACGGACAGATATGTATGCAGAGATTTTCTGCATTTATAGTAAGGTTAATAATAATATATCTTTCTAATTAAGTAGATGTATTAATACAGTTATAACCTTTACACCACATACAGGGCATGAAAAAAATCCATTACTTAGTAGAGACGGAAATAGGCTGGAGGATACATAGTATATTACATTGTGACCGATGAGAGATGACCCTCCTTATCACCCCCAAATGCACCAACATCATATCTAGGAATGACATGGCCATCAGATAAGGATAATGGGAATAATGTGGAAATTACCTGAGATGGAGGGGGAAACGATTTCACCAAACCAGGGGGGACTTTCGTCATCATCACGTGATGAAGCTAGAGGGCTCAGTGTGTAATGCCAAGTTAATTACTTGACCCTAGTATGTCATAATAGGTGGACATTTGGCAACAATAGCTGATCTACAAGCTCGCTAAGGGATTCGGAGTAGAGGGATAAAAGTATAGATTTTCTTTGCAGCATTACACTTTCCTCTTGGACTCCTGAAATACCTTTGGCTAGCACACGATGACTTATGTACTTAAACACAGTCCAGCTCTGGTTACACCAAAATGTTCATCAAGTTCACCTCTCATCATCGATCTCTCCGAGTTAACAACCACAAGTTAATGTCACTCACCCACAATCTCGATGGACTCTTTGTTGTATAGCTTTTTGTTCCAATAGAGCATCCGCAGGAAAGGGAAGGAGGTGAGGAGGACGAGAGACATTCCCAGGAACATGTACCCCGTGAAACCAGCGAAGTCGATCCCCTGATGAGAGACACGGAAGAATGCATCATAAATAAACAGTGGTGGACAAAGTATATACGCAGAAGACAAGTAAATATACTCAAGTACAAAATAGAAAAATAGCAAGCTCAAACAACATATTGACACATTGTAAGTGGTTGTGGTCAATTCATAATTACATTTTTGATGATACGTTTCGGTCCGCTTCCTAGAAATGTAGTATGAGTCAAAAGTGCAATATTTCTATTTCATATGTAGTGGAGTGTTTACAAAAAAAACAATAATAATTTTAAAAAAGTAAATGTACTGTCCACCAAGAAAATCTATCTTGTGTTTATGTGTAAAGCAATCTATTTAGAGCCTCATTAATAATTTACTTCCTCTGCAAATGAATGAACAATACATGCATGGTGTGAAATGTATACTCCAAAATAGCTTTTTTTTTTGCAAAACTTTCGAGCTTTTCAAACTTTTTTGGCGAGGGACACCTATTATGTTGTATGACAAAGTATACATTGGGCTTTATTGACTGAGATAGCTGTACATGACTTCAGAAAATAACAGGAATTTAACCTCTCAAACAATCATCATAGAAAAATGGATAATAGCCGTGGTGGATTGAACAGGGCAGAAATAAGTGGTCTAGAAAGTAGAAAGTGGTTAAAAACGAAATAAAGTAAGAAAGACAGACAAAGCACCGGTAGCCTGGGGGAAATGACAGGAATAAAGCAAAGAATTCTATCATGGAGCCAGTGGGGTGCTGGTAATTGCATCCTTATTGTAATTCAGTTCCAGCCTAGCTCCTGTTTGGCAAGGAGCCAGATTTCAATGCCTGCATATAAGAAATGGCTGCTTTTGTCCACCCGTCGTCTGAGATCACAATACAAGTCCATTAAATGTCACACCATCATTACACGGTCCCATCACCCACTCAAAGTGTGATTTGTAAAACATGGAGAAAAAAAACAAAACATGGAACATTACAACAATAGCTGATTCTATGTTATCATCATCATCAGGATCCAGACCTGAGAGCTAAGGCACATGCTTATTGCAATAATAATGCTTGATAACAGTGACCTCTACAGGAAGAACATGTCTAGCTGAAACAGATGCCAGAGAGAGACGAAGGACATACAGTGGAGGATAAAATCATCATCAACAATAACCCGTCATCTCAGATGCCTTGGGGTCATCTCTAATATTTCACAGGGTCGCAACGTGGGGTCTTGGGGGGCCTCTGGGCTGTACAAATATAATCAAAATGGACAGTGTGCAAATGGACCCTGGCTTACTGGCCAGACTCATATCACACTGTCGCCGAAGGCAATTTTTTCCATTTGATTCCATTTGTACATTCTCAGATTTGACTGTGTAGCACACACGGACCCCCAGTTTGGTATAATTATGTATACAAGGACCCATAACACTGTCTGAGTCACAGACCTGCAAGGGTCCACTTGGTTCTTAACTATAGCAATAAGTTAGCTGGGGGTTCCCCCGAAATAATCTTTTTCAAAAATAGCGTGTTAACCCTAGAACACTAAACCCAAATGTTGTCACGCCAAAACCCGGGTATATTTTACCCAATATAAAAAAATCCATAAATCCATTCCTGGGACATGTGATAACTAGTGAAGGCACAGTCTAATTGCATCAACTGCCCATTGTGGGAGTATGGGATTGTTTTTATGTTGATGCTAAATCAACTAATTTAGCTGAGGATCCCCTCAAACCCCCTCAAGGACCCCTGGAATGCCCCCTTGTGTACCTCTTGTCCTATACAGTATGTATTGTTTCCAAACTGTATTTAAGGATTCCATTTCTTTGTTTTTGGTTGTTTGTACAGTATGTTGCATGTTGATTTATGCATCCCATGTAGACCACAATGGACACTGTTGTGATTTTAAAATGGCCAATAAAGTATCCGATCCTATCCTCATGGCGCTCGTGAGCTCGTAGATCAGCTATTTTCACTATTTTCATTTTTTGTGTGGAAATTTCTGAAACGTAAAAATGTCAATACAGCAATGCATTGATATTAAAAAAAGAAAATCTACTTTCTAATATAGGCCTATGCCTGAATAGTGATATACCGCACATTTTTACAAGCATGAACCTTTTAACACGTACGTTTCTTTAAAAGCAACTACTCCAAGTACTATGGTTGAGTACTTTGTCCACCACTGTGCATTTCTCTGTAAAAATTCAAAGGCAAGGACACTGCACTCTGGTGCGGAGCAGCACTCTCTCATTGAGTCTCGTACACAAAAACACACATTTCACAGTGGGTTCTGGATTGACCCTCCACACAAACCAACCCACCAAAAATCTATCTCTCACTCACACACACACGTGCACACACACACACGTGCACACACACGTGCACACACACGTGCACACACACACACACACACACACACACACACACACACACACACACACACACACACACACACACACACACACACACACACACACACACACACACACACACACACACACACACACACACACACACACACACACACACACACACACACACACACACACACACACACACACACACACACACACACACACACACACACACACACACACAGTGCGTGTCTTAGTTATCAGAGGCCAGACACGAGTATGGGCACTCTGCTGCCCTTGCTGCTCGGTCGCCTGGGAAACTGAGAAACTGAGCGGAAACAGGCTGGATGGGGTCTCTCACATGCCACGTCGTGCGGCCAGGGCGGGCGGGGGTAAGGGTAGGGGGGGGATTTATAAATTTGTAAATTTGGATTTGTAAGTCAATTATCTTTGCTCAGGAAGCTCTCAGAATGTTCCTCCATGACTTTTCCAAAATACATGTGTGGACTCTATCCGTCCAGGTTAATGCAGGAACAGGCACATCCAAGGTCAAATTCAATGGCTATAGCCTGTAGGATAGAGAATAAAGTCCAAGAATGCAGTAGATGCTTGAACTGTGTATTTTAAGTAGGCTTATAGGGCAGAGCAGCAATTATTTTCCCTGAGCAAAGGGTCCACTGTCACTGCTACGGTAGGTAGTACTAGTGAGTGAAGCATGGTTCGTCGTATGCAGCCGTCACATGCTGAAATAGCTGATCTACAAGTTCAGTGAGGCATTGTGAGCTTGCGGATCTGCTATTTATGGAGTGAGCCAAAAGATGGACATGATCAGTTACAATGGCTATGAATATATGAGTTAAGAGTAAGACACAATGTATACGGTAATATATTAAAGCATATGACTAATGACGAAACGTTAATGATCTGCCTAGCTGATGAAGGTACTGTAGTTGCTGCAGGTTTGGTTTTCCAAGATATGGTACAGCCAAAAGAATAAAGGTCCTGGCCTCTATATCTATACTGCCTCATCCTGGTCAACCGGGAAGCCTGATGGAGGGGAAAAGGAAATGGTTGGAATAACGTGTTCCTTCAACGCGTCCTACCGAGGAAACTCCCCCCTGTCAGGTAATAAGAAGCGGCCTGCTCACTCATGCATTGAAGGATGCCTGAGCTCAGGCAAATGGATTAAAAAATGGGTTACAAAATCGTGGGAAGGCTTTTGTGATAAATATGATTCATGATGGCAGTGCCGGGAAAATGAATCTGTCTCAGAACACTGTGTGTGTGTGTGTGTGTGTGCGTGCGTGCGTGCGTGCGTCAACACTCAGATAGATTGTGCTGTCCATACTGTCCGTAGAGATAATTCACATATGACGTCAGCAAACAGAGGATTGTTTCCACACACACACACACACACACACACACACACACACACACACACACACACACACACACACACACACACACACACACACACACACACACACACACACACACACACACACACACACACACACACACACACACACACACACACACACACACGAGTGTAAACATAACAAATGCTGCATTGTGTGTACTGTAAATGTTACAGTAGATCACATGGTGAAGGTCTACATGTCATAACAGGGTATATGAATATGAATGCTCATCTGCATGTCTGTGATAATGCATGCCACCAAAGGATACTGTACATATTACACATGACGCTCCCACATAACACAGTCACTAAAATAGCCAGCAGAATTCAAAGCATAAATCTGGCGTTGGGTTTGGACGAGGGGACACGCTTTGAGCTACAGGAAACTCAGACAGAATTCTTCCATTATCACAATACGACACATTCCTTTGAATTCAAATTCGTCAGGAAAATGACAGGGACTACAGGCTAGTTCAAAGTAGTGCTGGACTGGACTCATGTGAGGTCAGACTAATGGACTCATGTGAGGTCAGACTAATGGACTCATGTGAGGTCAGACTAATGTTAGAGTGAAAGTTTAATTAACTATATCATAGAGCAGTGGTGGAAAGTAACTATACATTTACTCAAGAACTGTACTTAAGTAAATGTTTTAGGTACTGTATACTTTTTATGCCACTATAATTATTTGACACGTTAGCTACTAGTTACAGATTTGGCTATTCGAAAATAGATGATCTACAAGCTCACAACATGTCTCAACCTATGTAACGGAGTATTTCTAGATTGTGTTATTGCTACTTTTAAGTAAGCAAAACCTGAGTACTTAATCCACTGAATCCATTAGTTATAGCATAGAGACAGGACAGCTTTGCTTTCCATATTAAGAATTTCCCCCCCAGCAATCTTCTGCAGAGAACAAGAGGGTTTGTGTGACAGCTCCAGCGCAGTAAGTGTGCAAGTGTCTACACATGTAGGCAATGTATTTCCAATGGGAGTTACTTCAAAACAATCATGTCACACTAAGCAAATCAAGAGTGACATTTAAACATGCAGCCTCTGTCCCATATCCCATCCAGGGACAGGGTTTGCAAAATTTGCTTCTGGATAGAAACCTCTGTGTGCATCCATTTCATATTTGTACTATCGATGACGAATACAAAAGAAATAAAACCAATACAAATAATGCAGTGACATGTGGTGTCAACTGTCATTCTACAGTACATAGCCCATGGTGCCAAATACTGCATGGGTACTAAGGCTGGGCAATTAACCAAAAATATACTGAAACCGATATTTCGAACCGGCTTAATCTTGCTCATGTATAATCAAATAATCGAGAAGCAGTTTTTTCTTCTTATATGTACATTATAATCGACTAAATTGATTAGTCTGATTACTTAACCCTGCATTATTACAAAGGTGGCGTGCAAGAATTGCAGAAATAGACCAAATTTGAATTACCATGGGTGCCACACACTTGAATACCTAATCACTTTCAACCCGCCGTTCCTATTTTGGGCAGCAGACGTACGTAACAGATGAAATGTCTCAGATTTTTACCTGCAAGTTAAACGGACACTTCACCCCTTTTTCAACCAGATCTTATTTTAATGATGTTTGGAGACATCTGGGGTTTCTATGAGGGACATATGTGTTTTTAGATATTTCAAAGTGTCCATAGACTCCATGATGTCATGGACACTGGGCTCACTTTGTCCATGACATCATGCATATTGCTTTCTGATTATCATTCATCGCTTCACAACAAGTCCAAAATCATTACCATGTGTAAAAGACAAAAAAGGGGGGGAAAAAAGAAATAAAAGGTGTGCCCTGTTGATAGGATGAAAGAGCACTCTGTTCCCATCATGAGAATAATGCATAATGTGATGAGGCCAGCTCTCTCCGGCTCATTACCATACCACTGATTACAAGCCGACAATTGGTTTCTTCAGTGGTGGAAAGTACTCTAACTACCGTAAGTACATTTACTCAAGTACTGTAGTTACTGTAAGTACATTTGTGAGGTATTTTTAACTTTATTTGAGTGTTTCCAAAACTTGACATTTACGCTACTGTATGCCACTATATTTCAGAGGCAAATATTGTACGCTTTTACTCTTTAGTTACTAGTTACTTTAAGAATAATTTACTTTTAATTATAATATCACAATAATATCACAATTTAACAATTTTGTAAAAGAAATGTGTTTTGGGTGCAAATTTTCAAAATTAATCAAAATTGCGTGTATGTGGTTAAGAAGATTACCTCCTCCCCTTGTTTTTTACAAATCAAACCCTGGCTATTCCGTCTTTACCTACTTTACTAGTGTGTCAGTGGATAGAACAGTCTATTCTTTCTTTACTAGTACTTTACTAGTGGTTCAGTGTGTCAATAGATAGAACAGTCTATTCTTTCTTTACTAGTACTTTACTAGTGGTTCAGTGTGTCAATAGATAGAACAGTCTATTCTTTCTTTACTAGTACTTTACTAGTGGTTCAGTGTGTCAATAGATAGAACAGTCTATTCTTTCTTTACTAGTACTTTACTAGTGGGTCAGTGTGTCAATAGATAGAACAGTCTTTACTAGTACTTTACTAGTGGTTCAGTGTGTCAATAGATAGAACAGTCTATTCTTTCTTTACTAGTACTTTACTGGTGGTTCAGTGTGTCAATAGATAGAACAGTCTATTCTTTCTTTACTAGTACTTTACTAGTGGTTCAGTGTGTCAATAGATAGAACAGTCTATTCTTTCTTTACTAGTACTTTACTAGTGGTTCAGTGTGTCAATAGATAGAACAGTCTATTCTTTCTTTACTAGTACTTTACTAGTGGGTCAGTGTTTCAGTGGATAGAACAGAGTTTGTTATGCAAAGTCTAGTTGTACTTACTTCCTTACGCAGGGCTTGGTTTGACACTATGATGACATTGGGTGGATCTCCCACAGCTGTGGCAGCACCGCCGATGTTGGTGAAGATGACTTCGGCAATCAGGACATGTCTGGGGTCAAGATTAAGCACCTCACATAACCTGCAAAATTACAAGGAGACATTACAAGGAGCTCAATAATTATATTTATGCTCATACAGTAATAATTATTTCAATCCAAGAGTTGGAGTGTTGCCTGACTTAATACTGGCCTATTAATGAACAATTTACACTGTAGTTCGATGGTGTTATTCTAACTAGAGTGTACAAAACGTAACTAAATGGATTCATAAGGGTCCATTTGCAGCCTTTGTATAGAAACTATTATTATAATAATGTACGTGGGTTTGACTGTTCTAAAACAAGCTAGCTGGCATTTAACATGATTACAGTAATCAGAAAACCACAAACAAAATGGCACAATATAACAGCAAAACCCTTTTTAAAAAAACTAAAATTCTATGAAAATGGACTGAATGCATTGTCTGTTGTGCGTAAAACAAGCTTGTTTAGCATAAACACTAAAAGCACAGATGCAGTCTTCAAAATAGCATGATAACAAAGCATAAAGGATCCCCAGCTATGCAATCATTTAGCTGGGGACCACCTGGAACTCCAGCTAAATGATTGATAGTTAATCTTCACCGTCAATTATCATATTGAAAAGTAAACAAGATAACGTACAAGAATGTCTGTTTTGATCCTGAGTTACTCTACACCTACAGCACAATTAAACACAGTAAAGGAATTTTGGACCAAGTTACAGACCATATCGGACTAAATCAAGTCCAACATTAAAAATGTTCTCATGGGTTCCCAGAGATAAAGAATCGTTTAAATTTCTAGGTCTAATGCGTATCAAATTGGAAATCCTTGAAATTAAAAAAAGATTGTCAGGATTTCATCTTGTGCTTTGTGTGCGTGCACGTGTGTGCGTGTATGTGTAGGCTGTATGTGTCAGGTGGTGTGAGTTGGTTGCACATGGTTTCACGTGTTTACCAATTTACTACTCCTCCCATGTGCGGCTCTGGAGCGTATGTGCTCAAGGGAAGCATGAGTGTGAGTCACAGAGCGCATGTTCAGGTCTGATAAGTCCCGGAAAAGATGCACTGTGATTGGCCAGTAGTCACTTGAGTGGCAGCGTGACGTAGCGTGCCTTCCACTCTTCCGCCGTATTTCCTCCCCCAGTGTAAATTCTTCCGCCCTCCCGTCGACACACATGGCTCCAACGAACTGCAGCGGCCAATGAGGCATCTTTTTTTAATATCTATGGTTCTTGGTCCCTCTCAATCTCCTTTCTTGTATTTATTCACACCCGCTCATCATCAGCTCATTCATTTCAGTTGTATACAGAAGCTCTGAACACTGGCCTATTATAAGCATAAGCTACATGGCAATGGAGAAAGAATGTCAACGGAAGGGAGGGATTACCCCATAAACGCATGTATAGTGGGTTTTAAAGAGTGACGCAACTCTGGGTTTACGGACGGCCCAGTGCATCAATATGGCTCAATATGCACCACAAATCTGGAAAGACCTACAGTAGGTGCAACATACATTTACGCACTCTCATTCAGGATGCTAGCGGCGCCTCTGCACTGTCTGCAGGCTCTTGGCCGGTGAGTAGTAGCCTGGTTAATAAACCAGACCGAATCAGCCGTTGGCAAAAAAAAGTTGCCTACCAGCGGATTACGGTCTGGCGAGGCTCAGTAGCACGCCTCTTTCCTACAGCAGAGAACAGGTCGGACCAATCGGGACACGGTATGCAATATAGGCGGGCTTTGGTACAGTGACGTTCAATGCTTGAGACCTTTGACTGACAGTAGCTCTGACCAATTGCGTCAAAGAGAAAATGTTCCCCGGGAAATGAAATCCAAGTGGAGCCAGCCCAGACTGATATACCGCGACAGTGTTGTGTGATATTAGTCTGGCTTATTAGCCAGGCTAGGTGAGTAGTGCGTTGGTCATGAAAGTTAGATCTGTGAATATATTTCTCCAAAACACCTCAGAACGGACGAGGGGAGACTAGTAGTCAACAATAGAAGCGACATCAACATGGCCAAAATGTAAATTCTCCAGACAGTCATTGCGTCCATTCACAAAAGTCGGAGGGATTGTCCCTGTGCTTGGAAACGAAACCTAACCAGTCAATAGACTTGCAGCCCTATCGCCAACCAGGCAGTCCCTGTATAATATTTTTGTATAGCCTAAAAGAACGTCAAAAAGTAAAACAAATGTCAAATAATATGCGTCTCACTTGACTGGCAGGCAAAATAGCGCCACCTACTGCTTATTTCATGAACTTATTTCATATCTCCCAAGAATTGCATTTTGTCAGTGGATGGAAACGGGGAAAAATGCGCTTTTCTTTTTTTCAAATGTCTGAACATTCACGCTCAGAAGCTCTAATATAATAAAAATCACACCCGTGTGAACTGAGTGGTGTAAGGTCTTATATAGACTGATCAACTGTGGTCTGACGTAATGTCTGACGTAATGAAATCACACCCGTGTGAACTGGGTGACCATAGCAACCATGCTAATTTTTTGGTACGAACAGACACGTAAACTAACAATGCTCATTTTTTGGTACGAACAGACACGTAAACTAACAAAGCCAGTTGTAGGAGTGGTTTACACCACTCAAAAACATGATCATAAAACATGGTAAAAACACTGAACACTAAAAACACAGGGCAATCAGTCAAAAAGTGCATAGTGCAGTGTACTCAAAGTGCATAGTGAGTACGGAAAGTTGATGTAACCGCACCTGTCACACAATAACCCACTATAACCGCACCTGTCACACAAAAGTAGTTCTAATCATAATTAAAAGAAATCACACTCGTGTGAAGTGAGGGGCGATCTTATCATCATGCATCCATTCCATGCTCAGCCAATAAAATCATCACAAATATCATTCCGGCCAATCACTTTTGGCGTCTTCACATTTCTGCACATTTCTCACTTTTTATCCTCAATATGTACTTTGCTCAGCCAATCAAATCATCGAGTTTGTGTTCACACAAACAGACAAAGCTGGGCATAGGAGGGGATAGCGCCCATCAAAAAAATGGAACGGTTTTGGACATAAGAGGTTTCTACCCGACAGCGACTACTGCCTACCTTATGGTGACAGGAGTGAAGAGCATCATAGTGGTCACGTTGTCCAGGAAGGCTGAGAGAATAGCAGCAATGAGGCAGAGGATCATTATCATGGGCCAGACTCTTCCTCTGGACAGCTGGTAGGCCTGCAAGGGAGAAGGGATGCCCCATGATGAGTCACTTCATTAACAAGTGGATATCTCACTTCATTTCTGATCCACGCGTGGTGACATTCCACCATCAAAGGAATTGCATGAGTCCAAGCAATCATTCATCTGACATCTAAAATCTAGCATCTTTGAGGTTTTGTGTACACACTAATACACAGCACGAAGCCAATTTGATGTAGAAATTAGTTTTTTTGAGTTATCACTGAACATAAATGTCCCTGGACTAATGAGAATGAACAACCACTTCCTAGGAAGATAAAAAGTTCAAACTGCTAGTTATGATTAAACGCATTACTTGAACTTGAAAAGCCTAAAAAGATAAATATTGTGTTGTCACTAGACTAGACTACTACCAGTAAGACACCCTGAGGTCGCGTGCACACATCCGTAATGCACATATGTAATGTCAGAACAGGCCAGCTCCATATATGGAGATCTAAGGGTGACATTTTCGGGCCTGTTGATAACTCTAGTTTTTTCCGGCTGCCGGGCACAGCTGCACTAATATCTTTGGGGTGAACCCGTCTAGAGTTTGAATGGACAGGTATCAGTCAAAAGGGAGACATCGAAGAGGAAGGACGCAACATATGGAATGTCAGAACAGGTCAGCTCCATATATGGAGATCTAAGGGTTTGAGGTCAGATGTAGAGTTGCTGGCCAATATTGATGAGGGATCTCCATATATGGGCATTCCCATATATGGGCTTATATATCATCAGAGATCTCCATCCCTGATGATGTCACATGATGTGTGGAGGGCATGGGGAGACGGACGGACGGACTGACGGGAAATGCATGTTTTCATAGTAAATGCGACCTGTGGTCGCAATCACTCTATGTATCTGACATTGTGACATTGAATACATGGATTGATAGATTTCATACTCGTCTGACAACATGGTGTTAGGCCATCTACTTTAAAGGCCCAATAAATGATACAAATCACTCCTGCACTGATTTACTGTATTTCCCAAAATCTAATGTCATATTAAGTCTATAAAAGCAGCAGGTTAGCAGGTTAGTCAATAGCCCCAGAGGATGTGCTGGTCATCTCTAGCTCATTAGTTGGAGGCTAATTGGCTCTATGCACAGCAGCCATATTGGAAAGAAGTTCCTCGTCCATACGGACCGTACCGAGGTACAGTATCACTCAACACACAAAATTGGCCCTTTGAAGGTGCTCTGAGAGTCTGAGTAGGTTTTCAAGGACAGGTGTAGAATACCCACTCAAAAGACAATCACACGCACGCACACAGACCACACAAGTGGCTGGGGCTGACCATGTGTGTGTCAGGTCTGATACTCGAAAATTGTATTTTAATTTGTAAAGCATTGCCCCTTGTCCAGCATCCACTTAAAATGCATGAGGCTGCACGAGCCCTCTGTTTACTCAGGGTCTCAATGCTGAAGGACAAGGTGTTTGCCCTCCTTGAAGGCAGCAGCCTAGGATTATATCTGAGAGTCCTGAGTTTGTTGTTAGCAGGAATAAACACAGGAGCAACATGGGAAGAAGTGAACTAAGAAATGGGAGGAGCCAAAACGAGTTCCTGTTTCTACACAACAAAGGAGGAAAAACTAAGTGCGGATTGTTTCATTTTTCCCCCTTTTTATTATTATTGGCAATGCCATGCCCTTGTAGAAAGGTGGAAAGTATTGTCAAATAATGGATAAACCACATGAACCCCAGTGTCCCTATTCTGGGGTTAATTTTGTTTTTAAAAAGATTTATGTATTGACATTGTACATACAGTACCTTATGTTTTTATACAGGACAGGTAAATATTGAAAAAGAAATTGTGGTGAATTTGATAATGTTTTACCACTTTTTTCATTTTCTGCGATGTTGTGTATTTATTAATTTAAAGCACTAAAATGATTCAGCTTCAGCTGAATTAATGTTGCATTCCCATTAGGTTCATAAATAGATTTACTAATCTCTTGATCTTTTCATAACAGTTGGTGGCAATTGATGTCAGATCTCAAAGCAGATTCCTTGATGGGTTCCTTTTCCTCAGTGATCAAAATACCAAATTAGCACATTCCCTCCCGTTACTATAGGTGCCAGTGTAATGCGTAAAAAATGCAGATGAAGAGACCACTTCCGTCCACCCTGGAAGTGATAGCCCTCCATATTAGAGCCACATCCTCATTCTAGACTGTGTATTAACGCGCGATAGATTAACTTTCTTAGCGCGATCAAAGATTAGGGTTTTAGAAGGTCCCAAAGGTCGCAGTTTGTCTCATTTTGTGGAGAAAAGGGACTATTAACACTTTGAGTGCTGCCCCCTCTAATGGTCATTAGGTACCTCGGCGCCATGCTTCACATCAACTGTATATGAGCCCCGCTTCTGTGTGTGTCACACGCTTCACAGAGACGAAACACATTGTAGTCTAGCAGCAGGCGATGTTGTTTATCTTTCACCAGAAACGGTAATATGTCGGCCGCGATGCGATCAAAAATCACTGTTCTCATCTGAAAGCCGGACGGATTTGAGAGAACACAGGCAGGAAAGACATAATAATGAGTGGATTCCAATGGGGTGCGCGCGCATTTCGCCTTGTGCCTGGAGGGACATAGCAATTGTATTTAGGGGTTCTTCCTGGAGGCTGAAACCTTTGAAACAGTGATATAGTGACATCACAATATCACCCCCTCCCCTAACCCCTCCCCCTTTATCATACAACAACAGCTGTGGGTGCGGCTTCAGTTCAGGTGGATCACCACCCACCAGGAAAACCAGGCATACTTAATTAACTGGTGGGCATGTCCACATAAAAACGACATTAACAAATACTGTACACTTTTATTTTTTAGTAATAATGCTGAAGAAACATTTGTACTGAACCTGTAAGACTGGTAGTCAAAACGTAACCGTTTAACTTCGGGACAAAAAAATGCTTAAAAGCTGTTTCCAATAGTCATACATACAGCATACATAATAACTTTACAACCAACTACAATGGCAGCACTTTGATATACAAAATATGGCTTTGTTTTCATTGATTAAACATATTTTCTTGGTCATTTCAGTGCTGTAAATTTAAAAATGCCAACTCACCTTCACAGCACAATAGTCAAAGAATCCCGTGTCGGAAAATATGGCCACAAGTATCATCTGCAAGAAATAAATAAAAGTACATACACATTAGTAATATATTAATCTGAGTATTTAGTTATTATGCCTAGTCTGGAACCTAGACATGGTCTGAATCTCACCAGAGCTCTCCTACAACGTGAATCTTCTGGCTGTCCTCTTATCTACTTTCGTACAACTTCTCGCTCCCTCTAGTATTGTGGCTGTGGGTGTTCACTCACCTCACTTCTTTTTAGTTAGTTTGTGAGGTATGCGGGCATTGGGCAATGAGGGCATTGAGGGCAAGGGTGCATTTACAATTTTGAAGGTCAGGCCCATTTTCAATTGCTTAACTCTGTCTTCTACCCAGAGCCAGTTTAGACTAGACAATTGGTAAGAGGTGGGTCATGGGCCCCAGGCTGAGAAGTAGTCTATTTAGTTTGTTTTGAAGCTTAGTCTTAAGTAACATAAACCAGGAGGTGGAAGCATAGTCAAAGGAGGGCTGAATTAGAACACCTGCAGTCTTGAGAGCACTTTTGTTGACAAAAGAGGAAATTCTGCACAGGAATCTTGTTCTTTGATTTACTTTTTTGATCACCTTTCACCTGACTGTTTGTTGTATTCAGTATTCTTATACAGCCCAAATATGTAATCTCTTCTTTGCTGGAAATTACTATGACATCTACATCTGTGACATTGCTTTGTCACATGTTACAAATGTCACTGTGACACCCTATGGTTATAATGTTCCAATTTACAATTTAGGCATTTAGCAGACGCTTAATCCAGAGCGATTTATATTAAGCAAGAACAAAAAGCATGGCAATACATAAAAAGTAGTTATCATGAAACATGCAGAAGCTAAGAACGTACAGTAACAGTGGAATATCTATATAATGAAACATATAAACTATATAAATATATACTATACTATGCTATACATATGTACTATGAAGTGCTATGACTACATACAATGCAATACAATCCGGTCACATAATGGAACTTTTTCAGACAGTGTTCAATTTGATACCGACTTGGACGTCAGTGTTTCTATGGAGATCGGCTTTGGAAAGAGTTGATCACTAAGGGCCTTTGCCCTTGCACAGAAACAATTCAGAGGCCGTTGTTAAGAATGCTCAGGGGAAGTACATGAACCAGACAGACCATTTGACAAAGGAAGGAGGCTTGACATTATATTACAATGCAAAACACCATCAGTCTGAGGAAGATCTTTGGATATGAGATATGAAAGGAGAGATTTGTAGACACTAGAAGACAATGTTAAAGTGAACTTATTCATCAATTGGAGTCTCACTCACCATGCCAAACAGCAGGGCCAAGGTCTCATAGTCAATCCATTCTACCACTGTTACCAGACTGGGCCTCTACACAGGAGACAGATGGATTAGACAGAGCTTTTCTCACTAAGACGTTACGCTGTCATTGTCATCTTTATTTGAATTATTCACTTTGAGCATTGTTGACCTTTTGTTTGTGAGTGCGAATGAGGGCTTTTTAATCCCACACAATCCTACATTTCAAAGGGATAGCTTTACAATGCCCCTGGGTCACAGCACAAAGTATTAGTAGAATTTACCAACAGTTTGGTGCATGTGGTAACGGACCGGTAAGCACTTGCAAGGTGTGCCAGATTTCATGTTTGATAGTCAGGGGATACTAATACAATCTGGGAATACATTTCTTTCCAATAAGTTTTTTCACTAATGTGTTTGTAAAGGTGTCTACTAACATATCCCACATTGGTTTATATTCAACCACCCTAGGGGAATTTTTGACAGCTGCTGAAAGTTGGGGTACCATCAACAACCATTATAAGGCAAAATGTTCTAAATTTAATTATGCTTTAAGTAGCATGCAAAGTGTCAAACTAGGGTGTTTTCATGATTCTGAATCCATTCCAAGCATCAGTTTTGCACGAAAAACACTCCTTGGGCTAAAAATGGCCATAGCCGTCATCACAAATGTGATGAGGTCAGCACATTTGGGCACATTAGGGCACATTTGGGCAAGTGTCTATGGCCAAATTTAGCCCAAGGAGTATTCTTCATGCAAAACGAATGCTTGGAATGGGTTCAGAATCATGAAGACCCCCTAGTTTGACCCCTAGTTTGGTCATAGACCCCCTAGTTTTCGTGCAAAACTAATGTGTGCACGCACGCACGCGCACACGCACACACACACACACACACACACACACACACACACACACACACACACACACACACACACACACACACACACACACAATGACGCAATACAACATATTGTCAGCTTTGTGTCAGTTAAAAAATGATAACGTATCCCTCCCTCTATTTTTTGTTTGTTTGTTTTACAAATCAAACCATATAACATTCATAGAATGCAACAGAGGAGCCTTACATCACCAATGATAGCCAGGGCAGCTAACGCAGCCAAAGAGCCCAGCATGGCAGCCAGGGTGCGGTGGACAATCTGAAAGACAAAACAACAACCAAAACAAGAGTGTGTTACAATGTTTATCAATGTTTATTTTTCAACGACCCAAGTTTTTGAGGTTTTCTGACCTCAATTGCCTGTGGACCACTGTTTGTGCATTAGGATTCGAATGAGGCTTCACACCTGCCAAACGAAGCTCAGTTTCTGACAATGCGCAGCAGGATTCGTTTTAATCGCAGTAAAGCTTTCTGGTGTGAATGTCACCTTAGATTGTGTCAAAGGTCATGTCTCACCTAGTCACAGGATCTGACACAAATTTCACCTGAAGGTTAAGATTTAATTTCCTCTACAGTCTTACATTCTGTTTGCTGAAAATAAGAGATCTTTAAGCTCACCAGCGCACATGCATTGTAGATGGACATTTTTTTTTAATCTCCCCACATAATAGGGTTGCTAGGGTTCAATTGGTAATCTAATGAAGATTACAGTATGTGGAATTGCATTTCAGAAAATATGTTTCTCTCCGTCACACACAAACACACGTGCATGGTGCACATTTGCACATTTGCACAAAGAAACGCCAGTGTTCTTTGTCATAGAAACCTGTGTAAGCCAAAAAGATTCCCTCATCTCATTTCCATGTTCCCCTTTTTCATCAAGAGATGTGGTTGATCAGGGTTGATGAAGTGTCAGCTAATGACAGTAAGCTCCTCTCCGCTTCAGCCATTCCAGGGGAAGATGTGATTAACCCTTAAAAATCTCCTGAATTCTGACACTCCAATGTTGACAGCCCTGGATTAACGTGCTTGAATGTTTTTGCGACCAAAGCTCGCAGATTACTATGAAAACTTGCAAAACCCGTCAGTCGGTCGGTCGGTCACACCTCCATATGGTCATGCCACGTGACATCACGCCTCCATATATGGTCACGCCTCGTGACATCACTCCTCATGACATCACGCCTTGTGACATCATGCCTTGTGACACATCACGCCACCATATATGGCCGTCTCCATATATGAAGATCACGACACTGACCTCATCAAACCCTGGATAGCCATACATGGAGAAGAAAATTAAGGCCCGGCCCTACGTGGGCCCTCATCAAACCCTTGTACAGTCAAGACACGCTCCATATATGACCAGTACAGAATTCATTCCATATGTTGATCTGAACCCCCATGCCAAAGCGCCAGCGCTCTCCCAGCAGTCTGCTGTCTGCAGTCACCCAGGCGGATGTGTGCATGCGACGCCCTTTAGGGCGAGGTCGCTTCTCGCCCTCAGGGCGTCTTACTGGTATAATCCCTGTGACATTGGTTAGACATACTAACAGTCCGACAGGCATTAGTTTGACAACACCGTCACTCCCGACATGCGCTGCAGGTTACAACTAACCTGTGGCAGGTTAAAACTCATCCGTGGCTCCAGACATGCGCCCGCAGCAGGTTAAAACTAACCTGTGGCAGGTTAAAACTAACTAGTGGCCCCCGACATGCGTGGCAGGTTACAACTAACCCGTGGCAGGTTAAAACTAACCAGTGGCAGGTTAAAACTAACCCGAGGTTTCATGTGAGGTTAGGTTTAGAGTTGGGTTTTAGGTAAGGTGTCGGACTCATGAGTCACTGTAGGACTGTTAGTATACGTCAGACCAAACACATGCACAGCCATCACAGCCCACAGATATTAGAGTAAAGAAAAGCAAGAATTCAAAGAGATGTTGAAACGCACTAACCAAAGCGATGTATAGATGTATAATCCAGTCGCTCTGGATTAAGAGCGTCTGCTAAATGCCTAAATTGTAAATTGTAAATTGTAAATTGTATAAGTGTTGTCAAAACATGAAACATATTAACAATCACCTAGCAAACAACGGCTGTTGAAAGGTTTTATATTATTTCTATAATTTACTGTGGAAAAACAACTACATTTTTCAAAGATTTTCAATAATTAAAAAATAATAAAGTGAAAATTGCCAATCGAAAGCACACGTCAATTGCAGCTGCAGGCATTTAAATGATATATCCTGAAAACAACAGCACCCAGCCGTTTTCCTCTGTGACAAAAGTCTGGATAGCAAATGGTTGAATGTACGGCAATCTATTTCATGAAGCTCTTTGGAGAACATGTAGGGCTTTCCCCCATCCCAGTCATGTTTGATGTATTGATGTGTAAAATTGAGGCCTGTGACAAAGCATGACTAACTGACCACCATGCAGCGGAAGCCTCAACCGCTCTCCAGACATCTTTATTTCATTGAAGTAAACTAGACCTGTACGTGCCCGTCTGCCTGTGTCTGAAGAGGGCAAACTGACTGGCTGTGACAAGTGACTGGACCATGGCAATCAATTGAATGAGGCACAGGTGAGGGGACTTGGCCTCATTAGGCCCACTGGCAGTGCCTGACCAGACCCTTTTGTGGTGGTTCTGGACAACCGTGGGTCCGACCGACTCAATACCGGGCACTGCACTCCCTGTGGTGGGGTGGAACGCGTGTGTCGAATTTGAAGTCGGTGGGGCAAACGGTTCTCGAGTTACGTGCATTACAACCGTACACACACACACACACACACACACACACACACACACACACACACACACACACACACACACACACACACACACACACACACACACACACACACACACACACACACACACACACACACACACACACACACACACACACACACACACACACACACACACACACACACACACACACACACACACACACACACACACACACACACACACACACACACAAACACACACACACACAGTTAACCCGTTAACATTTATAGATGTCACGGAAGTAGGTCAACTCATGTATATTGGTGAATGCTGGGGCTCTTTTTAGCGATTGGGATCAACAGTATCACCAACAACATAAATGTCAAACTACTTTAAACTTTTATGAATAATTACTGCTTCGACCTTATTTCTTGTTTGGCTGATGGCTGTTGCTTTTTTTGTTTTGTTTTGTTGTCTACCAAAGCTCCAAGGACATTTGGACCTTTATCTTCCTAGTGCAATTAATAAATGTCTGACAATACAATAAAGCCACTGGTACGAGGCCAAGGAAAGGAGAATAGAGAATTGCAACAAGAATAAAATAACTCCAGTACTTTTAGATAATGTCAGAGAAAAGAGCTAGTGGGAGTACAGTGCTCATGTAACACCCAAGATTCGAAGTGAGGTCTCACATGTGGGAAACCAAACATCTAAAGGTAGGCCAGGAGAGAATCCCCCCTTTGTGAGGTTAGATACATTATTAGGATTTCAGGCTTCAGGCTGAGCTACTCTGCTACTGTACAAACCCCCCCCCCCCCCCCCCCCTCCCTCCCCCTTTGACAAATTGTGTTTAACTCCTAAACCAATCCACAAGCTCACAACGCTGTGAGCTTGTGGGCTAGGCTGAGTGTGAAAGTTAGTGAAAGTGTAATCCCTGGACCACACAAAACCATTAAAGCTGTTAGAAATCAAACAGATTAATCAAAGCTTTTTAACTGGCAATCTGTGGATTAATTAAAGCTTTTTAACTGGCAATCAGACTATGGCCAAACAAAAAAAGCACCCTTATTTATACTGTGTACCTACAGTAGAGCACTGAAATGGTGGAATTGAGGGGCGACAGACTTTTCATTTACGAAACCTGTCGGATGTGGGCAATTATACTCTAGTATGTTAGTTGATGACAATACCTTTTGACAATGACAATAAAGTACATGTGTACGATGTGGATCTTGCTATACTGTTCAACAACATACTTGGTCGCGTCAAGACCACTCACAGACTGACTTCAGGGGCAGCAGTAGCTCAGGAAGCAGAGCGGGAATCGGAAGGTTCCCGGCACAATCCCTGGCTCCTCCTGTGTTAGTGTTGAAGTGTCATTGAGCAAGATACCAAAGCCCTTCTACTCCTGATGAGCAGGTTGGTGCCTTGCACGCCATCGGTGCGTGAATGGGTGAGTTTAACGTACATTGTAAAGCACTTTGGATAAAAGCATTTTAAATGGTAAATGGCTGATTGGTGGTACAGTAAATGTATCATTTACTGAAGCCGGATTTATTCTAAGTCGCACATCAAAAATAGCAGATAAACAAAGCTCACACATCGCGCTGTCACACCTGTGGAAAAAGAAAAACTAAATAAAAACCAAGCTTGAAGCACCCTGCATCAGATGTTATCTCTCAAGATTATGGACAATACAGAACAAAGCTGACACGCTCTCGTGTTCTTTGCCTTGCAAAGAATACAGACAAGAGAAGATATAATTTCCTGCAATAGTCCTATCCGCAATAGGTTTTGTATAACGACATCGCAATAAAGTGTCCAGGCGAGTATAGAGGTCAGACAGAAACCACGATGGATGGACAGATTTGTGGGCAGCCCAAGCAGACACTGATTAGTTTCTTTCAGCTCCAGTATGTCTGTGTTGGCAGGTATACTCTTCTAGTAAGATACCTTTTGTTCTTTTGAAATTCAAATATATGTCGGCTTTATGTGATAGTGCAGAGGTGAGAGAGCAGTACAGGAAATCTAAAATCTAGGCCATATTTCTGAAATTTGTGGTAGGAATAGTCATTCATGTGTAAAAGTGAAAGACATCAATCCCAGTCCCTATTCTGGGGTGAAATTTAAAGATCTAAAAAGCTCACAGCACATACCGTAGGCATACGTCGTATTGTGTGCAAGTATAGTACAGTTTAAGTTAAAATAATTGAATCATCCTCTCTTGATGGGTTATTTTGTTGGAAGGCGGGGGTATATTTGGCCTTTCTGGAATTTTTGGAACAAAATGCCTCAAATCATCCAATTGCCATCAAAGACGTAAGAACAAATGGCACCCTTTTCACATTGGCCTATTATAGCGACACCAGGAGGTCACAACCAGACCTGCCCTGGTGGAGACCTGTGCCCCGAGGGGCACTTTTTCTAGTTTGTTTCTGATTCTAGCCTAAAAATCATAAGGTTGTTGTGTGTTTGTGCACACAGACTGCTGAGTCACCCTATCAGCTGTCCTTTCAAGTAAGATCTGAACACTGTTTCACTTGGCAGTGAAGAAGGCGGGCAGATGCCTGCCCTTTCGGTCTGCACAGAGCCCGACATTCTATCATCTCTCTGGGTCTGCTGTTGATTGTTCTGTCATGGTATTTGTCGTCTGGCTCATGGAGATTACAGATTAGACCTTCTAATTGACACTCATTTGAGATGCGCTACAATATAGATAGCAGCTGCATTCTGGGGTATCCGGATGCAGCTGGCTTGTGATAAAACCATATTGATATGTTTTGGGAACATCGATATGTGGTTGCAAGCAAGAGATGTTTCTGTGCAAAGTAACACAGACGCTTTACAAAGTTCTGTATGCGTATGTGTGTGAGGGGGGGGGGGGGGGGGGTGTGTAACCAACCATGGCCATTAATCATTTCCCTCTACAACAAATCTTTTCACGAAAATCTACATACAAGAGCTTGTTGGGCTGCTATGTTTTGCCAAATGTTGGCTATAGGGTTCAAGTGATTAAACAGTTATTGAGTTAGTAGCTTCTATTCTTCTGTTTTGGACTGTGAACTTCATTATGATCTAAAGTGTCACTGTGTCAGCCTATAGTCAGGAGTGTGGTTGAGGAAAAATACATGAGCACATGCTGTCTGAGAGTGTGTACTTTATCACCAGTCGGAGCCAATTACCTCAAAGATGATGAGAACGTACACGCCAGCCAGGATGACTGCGGCGATGACCACCTGAGTCTCCACGTTGACGTAGAGCGACTGGTGGGTCATGGAGAGAGGCACCACCGTATTCTCCTGTAAGAACGCCTGAACCGAGATGAGGACGTTCCCACTGTTTGGAAAATACACGACAACGCACACATAATAATATGACCTGAATGCAAGTATAGTATATGAAAATTATATACAGAATTCAGAATTTTTCTTTTTCATGCAATGTGCATGGTTTCGGTATAAAGAAATGATAATACAAAATACATAAATGTATACATTTCTGGTACATTTCCGGTGCCCGCATCATTTTGGCGGGAGCCGGGGGTAACCGGGGGTTACAGTATATTGTTGTTGCTGTTGCTTTTTGGAGTTATGAGGTTTCTTCCGGAAAGCAGAGATATATTGTTTAGTTGAGTTTGTTTAGTTCATTACGATTGTTTAGACTTTAGAGACGTTTATGTGGGACGGTTGTTGTGAATAAAAATACCAGTGAAAGGTGATATAAAAGTAATACAGTATGACTTTAATATGTTCTAGGGTACCTGCTTAGCATTTCAAATGTTTTCGTCATCACTATCTGGTCACTTCGTTCACCGTGCAGAGGTATGGTCCAGTTATGAATCACCTGTTCACCAGTAACAATTTAGAAACACTCAAGTCAATTACCGTTTCATAAGCAGTAATTATCAGCAACACACCACACCAGTAAGTCATTATCGCGTCACGTGGAGAAGCGTTACCTGCTGAGCCCGCCTCCTCCGTGGCCCCGCCTCCTCTGTCTGCTCCACCTGGATGAGGATGTACTCCTGATTGGTCAGGTCAACCATCCCTCCTGTGAACGGACCTCCCACCTGCAGTTTCAGCAGAGCATTGTCGCGGAAATTGGTCAGGTTCATGGCTGCGGTGCACATACTGTCAAGGAAACACTATGACGGCAGAATAACTTTGAAGGCAACACTTTTTAACTCATTGTTAAAAGGTACGTAGAATGGAGATCGAAGTGGGTTGCATGTTGCTCTGCATGTCCGAACATACACACAACATCGCGAGTGGCCAGACGGGACAGCTCATATCCATCACACATGCAGGGGCAAAGACAGGATATAACAATGGGGTAATGTGAGAGATCCTAAGTGTGACCCTCAAGGATGACATGGTTTATATAGTTTTGATCGTTAATCAAATACTGGGAATCTAGTGAGATATAACGTCCCGGAGCACAGAATTACAAGCGTCTGACGACGCTGTCCTGCCACTTTCTTTGAAATATGCTCTTTCAACACCCTGGGACACTCAATTAGTGAGCATTCGCTCTGCCAGATCTAGACACCTCCTTATGTGTGATGATGGGAAATGATTGCGATTGGGACAGTGTCAAGATGATTAGGTATAATGTATTTGACTTTACTTGAGCAGGTTTATTTTTATTTGGAAGCTTATGACTTTCACTCCACTAAATATCAAAGACAAATATTGCACTTTTGACTGTGTGTGTGTGTGTGTGTGTGTGTGTGTGTGTGTGTGTGTGTGTGTGTGTGTGTGTGTGTGTGTGTGTGTGTGTGTGTGTGTGTGTGTGTGTGTGTGTGTGTGTGTGTGTGTGTGTGTGTCACAGCTAGGCAGACGTCAACTCATAGGAACACACATATTGTCCATACATAACTAGTTTAAAACTGATTATTCATTTAGATTAGAACAAGAGATGAATGCATGTCTAATGTATGCCACAAGCTGCCCTTTTATAGTAGGTAAGGTCAAGGATACAGAAGCTGTCTGTGGATGAAACTGCCAGCATTCTCCAGGGATTGTCTCTGTCTGGATACATACTGAAGAACAGCTGGAACCATAAATACATTTTCAATCAGAATCATTTTCAACCCGAGTTTTCACACAAGTTCTAAATTGCTGTTTCAAGTGTGACTTCACTTGAGCTTCATGATTACAGAAAGAAAGAAAGAAAGAAAGAAAGAAAGAAAGAAAGAAAGAAAGAAAGAGGAGTTAAAGGTAATAACGAGAACACAAGACATGAGTTCCATGACACAGAAGTGTGCTTTTCCGTGGGAATTAGGAGTGTGCTTCTGAGCGAAGGTCTGCACAGGCTGTCGGAAAACCAAAATGGAATCACTTGCCTTCTTAATTGCCATAACAAGGTTCCACCACCTTGGATGGCACTGGAGTAAATCATGGTAGGCTACTTCTAAGAATATAATGCTACCTAATATTGTAAACTCATCCACTTACACTGCAGAGAACCACGATGGAAAAGATACAGGCAATTTTGGAGAATTTGAAACAACATCTGAGGGGAAAGTGAAAAAAGTGCAGTTTAGTATGTGGAATATCAGAAAATGTAATGCTATGGGTTCCTGGAAGCATAATTCAGACCTCATGCATTGTGAGTTTCACATTTTGTTTACATTTACAATCGAGTTTAAGAACCGCAGTATTCCTATACTCGGTGGGCATCTGCTAATGCTGCGAAAATAAGCAAACATTTTGGGAAAATAGCCAATATAGGGCAATTTTCGTCAAAGAGATTTGGTGTAGAGGGGAAAAAAGGAGGAGACCAAGAATATCCTTTTGGGGGACCCTAGTCGATGAGGTACTGTTACATACAGAATATGTGGTTAAGGCCTGTTTATGTGGTACATACGGTAGTTGATGATGGTGGAGATTTGGTCACCTGATGCTGCTGTGGAGTCTGAAGTTCAAGTTGAGGGTGTCCAGTGTTTCTGTCTTCTCTGAGGATGCAGAGTGGTGCAATGACAGGCCAGTGACCTCGCTCCCCATTCGATACCTCTTCTCCATGTCCAGGGAGCCAGACTCCCAGGGCTCATCCCCTCCCACAAAGTTCGGGTCATGCAGGGTCATGTAGGTTACACTGAAAAACAAAATGTCTGTGAAATCGGGCAGCCCCATAACTTCCACTTGCAGCTTTGTGTCTCGATGATGATCTATGTTAACAAGACACGCCACACTGTCACACTTCAAAGGCCACCGGCTGTGGATGTACGATCTTAAATTATGTAATACTGCCATGTCCATAAATAACTTGTCCCCCAAAAAATATGAACACCTTGAAATCTTGATGTAATTACGGGGGTTCTACAACACTGAGAATGGAAGCAGTGTGAGCATAGGATGTCTTGAGATGAGCCATCTCATCATGTCCCCCTAATTCCATTTTGAACGACGTGACTATGATGAGGAAAAATACCCCTTTCATCTTGGAAAAAGGTGATGTTACAACTACAGGATAATGGATGGCCTCAGTTACATTTAGTTGCATATCGTTTTTTTTTTCCTCATTTTTTTTGTATCCAATTAATCTAGGACAGTACCTGACCTACCTGTCATCTGGGGGGTTTCTCAACAGGGGTGACCTCTCTGTGATGTTGGCATGGTTGCTTTTCCCTCTGAGGATATTAACCACGCTGAAGCTGTGTCTGAAAAGCAACCCAGTGAGTCAGAAACAAGTGAGAGAGTGGACACCGCCAAAGCTATCAAAAACTGAAAGAATACAGCGAGGTCATAAACCAACCATGACCCCAGATGAGGATCTTTTCAGCCGCCTGCTCACACAGCTGTCAATCAAAAGGTGGAGGATTTTATCAAAGGCAGAGAGGTGGGGTAGCAGCTGGTGCTTTTGGCACCCAAGGTGATCATTAAAGGACCCCTTGTCACCCTGTTGTAGCATAGTGCCCTGGAAGGGCCCCTTGTCACCCTGTTGTAGCATAGTGCCCTGGAAGGGCCCCTTGTCACCCCTGTTGTAGCATAGTGCCCTGGAAGGGCCCCTTGTCACCCTGTTGTAGCATAGTGCCCTGGAAGGGCCCCTTGTCACACTGTTGTAGCATAGTGCCCTGGAAGGGCCCCTTGTCACCCTGTTGTAGCATAGTGCCCTGGAAGGGCCCCTTGTCATCCCTGTTGTAGCATAGTGCCCTGGAAGGTTCCTGTAGTTATGCAGCTGGTGGCTAGGCTACTGACGCGCGCGCACACACACACACACACACACACACACACACACACACACACACACACACACACACACACACACACACACACACACACACACACACACACACACACACACACACACACACACACAACCACACAACCACACAACCACACAACCACACAACCACACACACACACACACACACATCGTTCCAATTTCAGTTGCCCTCTGGTGGCGGGCGGGTGGTGTTACAGCGTGACACACACACACAGACAGTTTTGGCCAGCTTCTATAGTTAGTGCTCACTTCGTTCGCAATTAGTTAGATGTAATTAGATGTAATGGGCGCAAACATAGGAATGCAAAGTGGGGGCAGTGATAACAGTTGCACGATAACAGCTGCATGATAACGGCACCACTTCCTCCTCGCACCATTTCCACTTGTAAGATAGGAGGATACGTATGTATGAACACTCACAGTACAAAGGCAGCAGTGCTAACGAAGTGGCTTATTCGAGTATACTGTACAGGTGGCCGATTGATTGGTTGATTGATTGATTGATTGAAAATAGTCCAGAGGACCTGAGATCTGCACGAGTCGGACGTATATCCCGTGGAACTCGGGTCTGTCTATCACAAATCACAATGTGTAATACCCGAGTGCATTCGAGAAGACCCGTACTACTGTGTGACTATGTGTGCTGCACCAGAACATGCTCTCAGCCTCCCAGGCTCCAAAACACGCACATTGGACAGAAGCTTTCTCCACACTGCTGTCTGAGTGTGGAACAGAGCAGCCTACTAGAGCATAGTTGATTCCATCACATACAATGGTCTTCAAGCTTTTAAACGCAGAGTTCATATATCACCTGACAACCCCTCACACAGTCACACTGACTGTTAAGCTGCAGTGAACTGTATGATTGGCCAATGGATACATTATCTGACTTGGCTATTGTTCACAATTGCATCTAATAGGCTAAATGTTTTTTTTTTAAATGGTGTAGTGGGGGAGAAGGAGCAGGCCAAGTATTACTATACAAACTTAAACTTAATTGTTTTCTATCAGGGCTGGTTAATTCAGTTCACTACATCATAGAGCTGTATAGTGTGCAGGGTAGATTACACTAGTGGTTTCTGCGCTGAATTAATCCTCTTCAATGGTGTTATACAACTATGAAGAGATTTACTTCTACACTACTACTACAAGTCTACAAATGCAACCCCAGATGTGACAGAAGCTACATTCACACTGCAAAGTGGCCTAATCCGATTTACCCACATGTGTGATTCAGATTTTCTTTTAGAATATCAACGGCCCAAATAAATCACTTGGCATTTGATATTTTAAATTCAGATTTGGACCAATTCCATGTGGTATATATTTGACTTTTGACACGACTTCAATCTGAACCCATATATGGGCATGGGACAAGGACTGAGATCTCCATCATAGGCATATCGCCCACATCGGCGATGCAACATTGGTGTGAGGCTCTAACTCTAGATGTGAGGGCCAGGTTGCGGCCCGAACCTCTAGTTATTGTGGGCTCGAGAAGCGAGCCCACTAGCACTATTGTTATTCCAACTCTTTATTCCCGCCCCGTTTTCATTGGCTACTGGGCTGTGAAGTAATTTGGGTCAATACATCATCATCGAGTAGCGGGCTACTCAAGCCCACACTATTTCTTCAGGAACAGTATTTTCTAGTATTATACTTATTGTAATATTATAACTATAACAATTTGTTATAGTTATTGTTCATTTGTACAAGCAAGTCATCACACTGGGATCTCGTTTGTTCGTTCGTGTAGGGCTACACAGGCAATTTGGACATTAGCCAAGAATTTGTATCGTCGTCCAACTGGGATCTGATATGGGCCTTGTAAGCTAGCAAAGAGAAGAACTTAAGACTTTGCAGTGTGAATGTTTACTCTGCAAGCTATAACATTTTATCCATTGCACACTACAGTGTGGCATTTGTGTATAATTGACAAGCCATCTCATTCTCCAAATACAAAAGTTGCTCAGAGTCAGAATGTGACATACTTCAAAAGCATTGGATTGTTGCATACCCGTCTTCCTGTCGAACAGGGACAAAGCCCTCTGGGTGAATGCCACGTTGTGCTGGCGGCAGAAGCGCAGAGTGTTGCAGCTTTTGGGCCTCCCGTCTGTCTGTGAGGCCCTGCAGCAGGTGAAACTCCCCGAAGTTCCCTGCCACGGCCTCTGGCGATCTCAGGCCACCTCTGCCCTGGTGACCCTGCAGGGCAGATGCTTGGGACATCTCTATATCCATGATGGTGGTGTTCTCTAAATACATGGTTGGACAGCCTGAAGGCGTATGAGGAGCTGATGATCTGTTCAGCAACGTGGAAAACAACAAAACGTTTTAGTTTCTCTGCATAGGATTCAGTGGTGGCATTTGGCACTTGAGGCCTGAATACAGTAGGTGATTTAAAAACTCAGTTGCTAGTAGCTTCTAATTTGGTTGCCTTAAAGGGACACTTCACCCCTTTTGCAACCAGATCTTATACTTTAATGATATTTGGGAGACAAGAAACACTTTCCTTGGGTTTTTATGTGGGTAATATGTGTTTTACTGTTTTTAGATATTTTAGTATTTCAAAGTGTCCATGATGTCATGGACACTGGGCTCACTTCCTTCCTGGACTACAATTCCTATAATGCTTTGGAGGGCTGTCTTACTGAGACAACATGTAGTCCAGGACGTAAGTAATGCAGTGTCCATGACATCATGGACACTTGGAAATATTAAAATATCTAAAAACACATACCATATTACCCACATAAAAACCACAGGGAAGAGTTTCTTGTCTCCCAAACATCATTAAAAAAGAGATCTGGAGAGATCAAAAGAGGTGAAGGGTCCCTTTAATGTTAGAGGAGCGTGATTGTGGCTTTGTGGATAAAACATTACTTTGACCAATCTGTATAGATTATGTTAATACAATAAAATATATCAATATATATGCCAGAATATATTTTCACATCGCAGGTTTACAGATGCAAAACAGCGGGTTTTGAAATGTGCAAGCTCCATCGTATTTGGTCAGGAGGGACCACTACTGGTTACACGGGGCACCGGATGGGACATACAATTTGGATTATTTGTCTAAATATACCAAAGGCATATTCTCTAGATCTTCAAAACACTGGTCCGTGAACAGTTTCCTCTCTGTAGTATTCTTTATCTTCCTTCACACTATACAGTTGTGAAGAACAGATCAGCATACCCAATCGACTGTGATGATTGGGTTGTTGCATCTTTTCTGACAAAACATCTGTGGGGAGTCTTTGAGTCAAAATAAGGGCCCCCTGTGTGTCCTACAGTCTGTGATCTTTGCCAGAGGCTAAAGCAAACAGAGAGCTCAAACAGAGAGCTCTGGAGAAAACCCTGGCCGCCTCCCTCTGGCAGCGAACCACTAGTCATGAACCGTTCCTCGAATTGGATGTGATTCCCTTTTGTTTATGCTGGAAGTTCAGCATGCTCGTGTAATCTGAGCCGGCACGTTCTTAGCTGTTCATAAAGCGTTGCATGAGGTCAGCCCAGGTATGCAGAAAAACATGTGAGCTGCCGTCGCCACTACAGTTCTATGGTGGTGGTGCTCTGACTTTTTCTCTATAGTGGGCTATAACTGACAGCTCATTCATTCATTGGCCAACAACAATAATAATTTGGCAAGATTATTTGTAATCTTTCTCTAAATATACTAGAGTCATCTTCTCTAGATCTTCAAAACCCTGCACCATGATCAGTTTCCTCTGTGGATTATTGTGGACTCAAGTAGCGAGTCCACTATTGTTATCGTAATTATTCTCAGGGCTGTCACAGACATCACAGCTGTGACGTCATGTGGGTCAACCAATAGAAGGACAGAGTTAGTGGGGCTGTGTTGCCACGTGGGTCAATACATCATCATCGAGTAGAGCAGGGGTTCTCAACGTTTTTGGCTGGGGACCCCCGAAAATGCTTTGGCCATGTCTCGTGACCCCCGCCCCCTCCCCACCACCAATACAAATTGGCCGCTACAATAACCTTAATAATAGAGAAAATACATCATAAATAAATACAGAAACCAGATATAATCATTATGGAAAGTTTATGCATGCACTATCTGTACTATGTAAACTCAAAAGTAGGAGTAGAGAGCTACTCGAGCCCACACCGTTTCTTCAGGAACAGTATTTCCGATAGTTTCGCCGTCTTCCTTCACACTCACAGGTGTGATGAACAATGTCAGCCACCCGATAGACTGTATGATCGGTTGCTGCATCTTCTGACTCTAAATATGTGGGGAGTGTGAGACAAAAGGGCCTGTGCGTCACCACCTTCCTACAGTGCAGGCTGTGGTCTTTGCCAGAGGATATAACTAACAGAGAGCTCTGCTGTGTGGAGAAAAACCCTCAGCATCTGACCCCACCCCACACGGCCTCTAGCAGTGACCCAAAAGCAACACAAATTAATGATCCAAAACTATTGGTCTGCTGCTGCTCTGACACACTAGCCATGAGCCGTTCCTCGAGTTGGATACAATTCCCTTTAGTTTTTCCTGAGAGTTCAGCTCGTGTAATCAGCTGAGCCGGCACAGGGCCAGGTATGCTGAGTAGCATGTGAGCTGCCGTCAGCCCATCACAAACACTAAAGTTCTGCGGCGTTGACATGCTCACTGCTTATTTCCCAGTATAACTGACGCCAGCAGACTAGTGAAACTCGTCGTCCACACGAGAAAACGGAAAATGAAAACTTTGTTGTGAGCCAAGTCGAGCCAGAAAGCTCACGAGGTGAAAGGGCATAAATGACTGGCAGTCGTGCCTGAATCAAAGACAATTAGGGATGACAGTCATCCTCATTCCTCCAGCAAGGTGCTTTGTAATTTCTAGGAACTCTAACATAGGACTGTATTCATAACACCCGTCTTTGTTGCGATAATATACTGTGCCCTAGGCTATATCTTGCACCACCCCTTACCCCTAAACTTATTTGCCATTTTTTACTATTTTAAAATAGTACAAATAGCCGATCTACAAGCTAACAACGTGTCAATGTAGATCGGCTAGTTGAACTATTTTTAAATGTTTTAAAATAGTAAAAAATGGCAAATAAGTTTAGGGATAAGGGGTAAGATGGAGCCCTGTATCTGCAACAACCATGTGAACTTGGTTCTCTCAATGGAACCAAGAAATGAATGAATTCCTGTGATAGAGACGCCTCTTGTTTCAAACTGCACACACTGAGAGCTGCCTGGGGTTGCTTTATATGACTTCATGGATATATCTCCCATATCACCCATGTCGAATGCCTCTGAAGAGCAGTCAGAGAAAAGAATCACTTGCTTTATGGGAGGCAACTGGCCTGCGGTTCTATGTTTTGGAAAAGATAAACAAGCCATTGATCAATATGTCACATATACCCCCCCAAAAAAGGGGAAAAAGAAGGAAGAAAAAAAGAAAGGCAAAACTTATTAAAGCATGGAGATTAGGTTCCCACATTGTTCCTTTTCTGAGAAGGATTTATCATGCACAGAGATCACTGACTGCACTTGAAACGGATTAAAGGGATTACTTAATTGAGGGAGTCGGTTTTCTCACTCTGAACAAAATAACATCCAATATCCTTATTTGCTGAGTACCCGTCAAATCCCAAATCTTTCATCTCAAAACATTGGCCAATTGGACATGAGCAGCTTTTTTTCATCTGTTCTGAGCATACAGTATATAGTTGTGAGTGTGACATAAAATGTGAAATCACACAATGGGACAGAATTTCACTTTTACTGATGAAAAGAAAAATCACTAAGAATATAGATTAATAAAACTAAATATGTAGCCGTCTTCAAACACACTGTTATATTTGATTGGAACATTGGCACCTAGTCCAAAATAAATGTAATCTGTGTGCCACTTAGTTCTTCTTCATCATATTAACTGCATTAAAGGGATTTTTACACATTATTAATTACAATACAGAGTATTAGCATATTGTACAGTAATTCTCAATCTCCTTAAAACAAATCACAATGGTATAAATCCCCTCAACACACATTCAGAGACAACACTTATATTATTGGTTTGATTTACTCTACGTATTTCTGCACTAAACAAAAAACTGCCAATTTGATGCTTAACTGAAACATATAATTTAGAGACAGAGGGAGTATCACAAGAAAAGACAACTTACCTAGAAAGAGTTTTGATAAGAACGGTTGTTTTGGATGATAGTGTAGATGATGATGATGATGATGATGATGACGATGATTGTGGGGGAGAAGATGACAATGAGGAAGATGCAACAATACAATCACAACAGAGGCTCTGGGCTGACAATCCTGTCAAAACACAATGGTCACTGAATAGTGTCAATAACGGCGGTGGAAGTCAGGAGAGGCTTTCACTGCTTCTCAGAAGGTAAGCCAGGTCAGTGTGACGACATGTTTCCAAAGACAAGAGACTGAGGTGGAAGTCCTGGTCTCTGTAGGGAGGCAGGGAGCAGTGAGTGTGGACCAGACTGAGGTGGAAGTCCTGGTCTCTGTAGGGAGGCAGGGAGCAGTGAGTGTGGACCAGAAGGTGGAAGTCCTGGTCTCTGTAGGGAGGCAGGGAGCAGTGAGTGTGGACCAGAATGGAGGTGGAAGTCCTGGTCTCTGTAGGGAGGCAGGGAGCAGTGAGTGTGGACCAGACTGAGGTGGAAGTCCTGGTCTCTGTAGGGAGGCAGGGAGCAGTGAGTGTGGACCAGAATGGTCTCTGTAGGGAGGCAGGGAGCAGTGAGTGTGGACCAGAATGGAGTGGCAGAGTGCCAGCCCTCTTGTACTAAAGCTTGGTTTCCATTCCACTCCCCCTGTTACAATCTTCCCACTTATGCTCCTAATCCCCATAAACCACCTTTGGCTGACATCCCTGTACTCTACTGCCAATACGGAGTAAGAAAAATAACTTGTTCTGACTTTTAGGATTTTCAGGCTGATTTTACTTAATTAAATCTGACTAAAATACAGATTTTAATCGAATTAATCTCCGCTTACACAAAAAGGGTCATAGTGTCATAGTGATTAAACACTTTACCATAACACCCTTATAGAAACAAAACCTATAATAGTTCCTCATAAGATATAAGATAACTTATTCGTTTTGCCTGGACTGCAACAGCATGCCCTTATTGCCCTATGAACACGAGTATCTGACTGACTGACAACAACTTAGCCAAATGCAGCGCAATCGTCTCTCCAGGTTATGGAATGCATTGGTTTGCCGGTTGGTCTAACAACAAATTAGCTGATCGTAGTGAAATCATCCCTCCAGGCAGTCTATCCTAATGACTGGGGCTGCTGCAACTACGTACCAATACATGCAGTGCAGCTATACTAATACGCCCATGTATCCTAATAATAGACAGTAAAGATACTACAACCTGCATTTTCAATCCAAAGTAAAATATATATTTTTTGTAATCAGAATCCTCTATTAGTCTATTACAACCACCCCCATGCAGTCCCATGCCTTTTCACAAGCAATCCTACGATGGACGGACACACAGACACACGGACAGACACACACACAGACGGACGGACGGAGTGCAAAACATACTCTAGTCTCCGCATGCCTTCGGCCTGGTGGAAACAAAAAGGAAAATGAAACAGTGATACTTATTCTTGTGTAGGGTTTCCTCAGATCTTGTCAATAGAAAAAACACCATTCACCAGATTTTTCCTTCCAGTGAAATATTTTCTTTTCTGGACAAAAAGTGCATTTTACACGTGTGGTGGAGGGCTCAGAGTGTGTCTCAAAAATATCCAGAAGATTGGAGCGCAGATCTATCAGGGAAAAAAAACGTCTTTAATCAGCCCAAGATTCACAGATGATGTTTCAGGCTATAAGTCCAACACCCTCCCCCATTCTTTGGGCCATTAGGATAATATTTTTTTCCTGACAGATCTGTGCTCCAATCTTTCAATATGTTGTTCCCACATCCCAATAGAGCACTGTGTCCTTCTTTGGGCCTTCTGGGCCCTTAGGGGCCCCCAGGGGCAAAGCTTCAACTTCAGTTAATTTGATCATCAACTTTCAACTTTGGGTCAGTCTACATGTAAAAGTGCCCAAAATTGAAGCTTCAACTTTGGGTCATTCTACACTTAGACCCTGGGGGCAGTCTTTTCGATGATCTTTGACCTTTAAAAGTGTCCAAAAGAATCAGGACCCTCGTCATTAAATCAGTCTTACGTCCAATATGGATGGGAAGGAGTTTCAGATTTAAAAAAAAGAGCCATTTAAAGCAGATTTTGTGGTCAAATTACGGCCAAAAGGCCTCAATTTCGTGCTTACAGAGTTGCGGCTTTTTCTCTGCGACCGTTGAGTCTTACGAGACGCCCTTTGGATATGTCGTAGAGCTCGTCAAGACACACGTAACGATGTCCGGCCCTTGTCGTCTGGTCGCTTCTGTGCAAAGTTAGCTAGCTTGTTTTCGTCCTGTTTTTACACATGTAAAAGTGCCCAAAATTGAAGCTTCAACTTTGGGTCATTCTACATGTAAAAGTGCCCAGAGTTGAAAGTTGATGCTCAAATGAACTGAAAATGAAGCTTTCCCCTGGGGGGCCCTAAGGGCCCAGAAGGCCCAAAAAAGGACACAGTGCTCTATTGAGATGTGGGAACAATATATTGAAAGATTGTGCTATTGCTCTTGAGAATGCATTGGGCGTTTAAGTTAAATAACTCCGAAACTACACATCATTTCAAAGTAAAAAGTTCCAGCATGTGTCTCCACAGTAAGCTGAATTATAAAATGTGTGAATGGAGTTTCTAGGTGAAAGTGCTTTTTTGACGTGCCAATATCTGCCATTGAGCCCCATTATAAATTTCTCAAATTTGAAAGCACTATATATTTCTAAAACTATGACACATTTCAAAGATTCCATTTCAGGCAAACATGTCCACCGTAAGATGAACCTAAATAGGTTTGAATGGGGTTTCTATAGGTGTATGTATGTAGGACTAGTAGCATGACAAAGTTTGTGCTATTGCCATTGAGAATGCATTGGGCGTTTAAGTTAAATAACTCAGAAACAACAAATCATTTCAAAGTAAAAAGTTCCAGCATGTGTCTCCACAGTAAGCTGAATTATAAAATGTGTTAATAGAGTTTCTAGGTGAAAGTAATGTTTTGACGTGCCATAGAGCTGCCATTGAGCCCCATTATACATTTCTCAAATTTGAAAGCACTATATTTCTAAAACTATGAAACATTTCAAAGATTTCAAAGATGTCCACCGTAAGATGAACCTAAATAGGTTTGAATGGGGTTTCTAGGTGCAAGTGTAGTGTATTGCCATTATTTGTCATATATTGAGTGTCCAGGAAGCACTTTTTACCCTGTTGCATAAATGATTGGAGAGGCCAGGCATGTCCTTATTTCTGTATCATTTTATTAAGGACAAAGCTTAGTTACCAAATTCATGATCAGTCCATTCCAGAGCCATCCTAGAGCAGTCCCCTCATAGCTGTCCCCGATCTCATCTGGAACCTGGCTATAGATCTCACTCTGACTGACTGGATTCTCGACTGACCTCTCTGACTGGATTCTGTGGATTCTCACTGGATTCTCTGGATCTCCGCACATTTGAGACCCTCTTTATAATTCTCCCCAAATAGTGCATGTAGGGTGTGCACCCCAACGCCCTTGTATGTGTGTACGCACGTGCATGTGCGTCCCCAGACCACCGCATACTAAGTAGATGGTCACTTCTATAGATTATTAACACAATGGTATCCACGGTTCAATACAATAGCCTTTACAATTTCATAGCAGACCTTTTCAACTGATCACATAGGCCCTCCTTGGAATGTGTCTGTGGGCCAGCTAATATCAAGCCTCTCAGAGCTCACATGCAGAAACTCAGTCAGCGCAGGTTTGTTGTGCACAAACAGTATATGACATTATACAACATTATATGGATATTTCATCGTAATGTGGCTTTGTAATATACGACACAAGTATGTAGGACTAGTAGCATGCCAAAGTTTGTGCTATTGCCATTGAGAATGCATTGGGCGTTTAAGTTAAATAACTCAGAAACTACAAATCATTTCAAAGTAAAAAGTTCCAGCAACTGCCTGTCATAATTTCTCCCCCCTCCCTATTCCAAAGCCCCCCCAGGTACATTATATATTTAAACTATTTTCAGCAATGGTACACTTTTTCAGTGGGTAGATCTTGTTGAGCTGGTCATTTTGAAAGTAGATCTCACGTCATAAATGTGTGGGCACCCCTGTTTTAGATCATATATTATATGATCAATTACACTCTCAGAACTATAAAAGAAAGAACTATGAAAGCTTGGAATATGGATGTAGCAGATTTGGACCAGACATTGGACTGGGATGCTATTTGGGACAATATAACTGGTCAAAATCAATACGTTTGAGGTTTTGTCAGAGACATATGTACTATGTAGCACCCAGAATTAGGCATTAAATGCATGGGATTGGCCCCTGACCCGTATTGCACATTCTGTAGGCCTACTCTGGGAACCTTGGGCTCATTTGTTCAAGTTGTATGGCAATGTCCTGGAATTCTGGAGTGCTGGAAACTAGTACATAGGTTGGTGAACCAATAGGGAGTGGGTGTGAATTTCCAGCGGTGGGGGATGCTGGGGTTCAATGATATTGTAATGTGTATTTTGTGAAATAAAATGGTAAATGGTTCATTTATATAGTGCCTTTATCCAAGGCGCTTTACATAGATTGTGCATGAAATGAAATGAAATGATTACTATATTTACCCAGGGTATCTGGGCTAAGCTCAAGAACTTGTTTCCAGCCAGGCCCTGCTCATAGAACACATTTCATCGTAGTGGTTCAATGCCTTGTTCAAGGGCACTTCAGTGGTGGTAATTTTAACGTGTCGGACCGCTGATTCGAACTGGCGACCTTCCGGTATCAAGACCGCTCCGCAATCCGTTCGGCCACCGCTGCCACTACATTCACCCATTCACACACACATTCATACACCGATTGCGGCGGAAGCCATGCAAGGTACCAACCAGCACATCGGGAGCAATTTGGGGTTCAGGGTATTGCTCAAGGACACTTCGACATGTAGACAGGAGGAGCCGGTTTTCGAACCGCCGACCCATGGATCATTGGACGACCTGCTCTACCTCTTGAGCCACAGTCGCCCCTAAAGTCAATAATAATTGAATGAGGGGTTTTGCAGCACCATAAGAGTGTATACAATGCAAATATGAGTAGTGATAAATAAATTCCTATCAACACCCTGCAAACTGTCATGTTCAAAGATTTCCCCAAAGAAACAAACCAAAATAGATATATAGCTCATCACAACACATTGCGTCACATGCGTTGTGACCTTGCAGATCGGCTATTTTCACTATTCAAATTTGACACCGAGTTACAGTGTATCATTGTGATCAACGTGATCATTGTAGCCAGCAGGTGATCGTCAGTGCTTGTGGATCTCCAGGAAGGCATGCCTTCTCCGTATTGGGAGGACAATGTGGTCCATTGAGCTCGAGTCACCTGGTGTGAATCCTCTCCTCCCAATGACATCACAGGAGCAGCGCTACACAAAGGAGATCGCCAGAGGCCACAGCGCACACCAGTCTTGTGGGCCGGTGAGGAGAGACGTGATGACAATTTCAGACCATCACATGTACGATAGATATGGTTGCAGACGCAATGTTTTATGTTTTATAAATGAATGCCTTACTAGTACTACATCATACTACAGACGTCACACAAAAGTAACAAAAAGAGCTTTGGACATATTTCCACTTTCCAGTTTTCACCCGACAGCGCCGACGACATGAGATCCAACTGGGAATACACACACCCCTGGGCGGGAAAAAAGTAGTGTGAAGATGGATCAGGAAGGATCAGGATTTTGCTGCGTGTACAACTGTTGCAGAATGTCCCACCCTGGAGCTTTCCGAAATGCTGATCATAAATGTAAATAATAACAACAATGAATATGAATGGAATTTTCATGTTTTTAATTTGGACAGCAATATTGGCCCAATAGTTCAAAGGCTTACTGTGCACGTGTAGGAAAAAAATAATTGCCAACACAAAACTCACAGACCATTGGACTTAAGCAGCGTGGATCACGAGGGGATGAGGGATGCAGGATCAGACCTACTGTATGATCCGACTGCTGGGAGGGAGGGGAGCAGCTAGGATCTTCTCCTGAGGTCTGCAGGGGAGGCAGCATGTGACCACATGAGGGAGGAAGATTAAAGCCTAGTTCAGACCAATGATTCACAATGAAACAAAACCATTTTAGGGACGATTTACACTTTATTGGACGCAGTACTGTGTCGCACGTCAAAAACAGCCAATCTGCGAGCTGAGCTTGTACGTCTGCTACACTGTGACACAAATTATACATCGATTTGAACGTTGCGGAGAAGAATCGCTCCATCGATCCAACTATTCAGATGATGCCTCGATTACAAGTTGATGCTTTTATCTCGTGATAAAAATAAATAATACATTTTGCTACTTTATCGCTGCATTAGATTTGGAAATACTCATGACCAAAACAATGAAATGAAAGGAATATATAACCGGGAGAATTAATCACATGAAAGAAAATGCACCTGTTGTGTAAGAATGGGCCTCCAGACAGTGTGTCTAACTCTAGAAAAGAAGCAGCCTTTTCTGTCTACGGTATATTGCAGGTCATCTTCTCATATTGAAAATCAATAGATGTCTCTCTGTGTCGACCCTGGGACCGTTTGCAGCTGATTAGAAATGAAGTCTGCTGTTCGAGAAAAGCTGGTTTGATGGAGCCGTGAGACAATACCGTGGCCAGATTGCAGGACTAGGACCGTGTAATTACTAACATATAAAAGCAAATATAGCCCATTTCTACTGTATCTCTGTCACTCACTCTTATACGTGTTCAAAGTTTCTAGAATCTTGTGTCAGTAAACCATGCGTGTATTAATTCCTGGGAGTGCCTTGGTTCTTGGAGTCTTTAGAGCAGTGGGGCGAGGGGATACCCTGGGACATAGCAACATTGTTGCTGACATACTTCCGACAGCACATGATCACTGGAATCTCAGACACACAAATACAAATGAGTGAGGACACGTGTTCAGTATTTATGCATTCAAATTGAAATGCCAGGTGGTGCATACAGAGACATGGTGATATGGAACAGCGACGGCTCCAGAAAATTGTGACTGTGGGTGCTGGCTATTTAGAGGGGGGGGGCATGTCCATAACTTTCCAGTCCTATAGCAGGGAATGAAACATGGGTCCAACACACACGCATCAGCAGTTGTAAACCAGTAGTGGTCCTACCCAACCACAGGATCTACAGTAAATGTCTCAATAGAAGAGTAGCAGATATCAACTATATCTGCTAGCTATCTGGAGCCGGGCGGACAGGGCATTGAGAAGCACGTGACTCCCACTAGTATAATATTCTTTGTGATTATGCCTGAGAAAAAGAGCTAAGACTACAAAGAATGCTAATGATTTTTAAGCCATCTTAAAACACAGGGTCTTTTTTTTTTACCCCCACCCTCGGCCTCTTCTCATGGCTGTCAGTAATACCTTCCTAGAGCTACACACAAGGCTGCGTGTGTGTGTGTGTGTGTGTGTGTGTGTGTGTGTGTGTGTGTGTGTGTGTGTGTGTGTGAGTTAGACTGGGGGGGCACACGCACACGCACAACCCCCCCCCCCCCCCTCCCCAAGAGAGCTTATTAGTGGCGGATACACAAAGAATGCGTAGTGCAGTCTGTGCATGAACAATGAGACAAATTAGAGAGGGTTTTAATCACTTAAACACTGTATACTTCGTTGATCAGAGTCCCCAGGGGTCTGTACCAAGTGGGCAGTGAGGCTATTCAACGTTGAAGCTCTGGGTCCTAGTGGTAGGAGGAGGGACTACAGGCGGACCCGTGGATTCATGACCGGGAAACCCTGTGCAGCTGGGCTTTAACGTTGAGCGCTCGGTTGCCCTACGTCACTCAGGACCTCAAAGTTGAGTCTCTATTATATATATACTCTATGGTCTGTACTATAGGCCCCTTCGTTCTTTCCCTCTAAAGCAAATATCTCCACTGAATAGGCAGTGTACATGCTTTTTGTTTGTTTGTGAGCTTGTAGATTCGTATTATAGTTTTTTTTTTAAACAAATGTTTGCCCCAGAATAGGGACGCCAACGTTCATGTGGTTAAGATTAGGGCTGCAACTGTTGATTGTTTTCAAAGCAATTACTCTATGGATCACTTTTTCGATTCATCGAATAATCATGTTTGTTTTGTTTTTTTCATTTCTTTTAAGTATCTGCGGTCAACAGATCAACAGATCAACAAATACATCGCACAATGGTGTTGTGGATTTTTAAGTGGTGCAACCACTTCATTAAAGGCATAGTGAAATGAAAAATACGTTTTTCACACTTTTAGAAAATATCCGTGGTCATCATATGAGCATAGGCCTACCTAACAATGGATGCCAAAAAAATTGGCACATTCTCATTTTTGTGTGTTTTTATATCAAAAGTCCATACAAATATTTTTTGAATTACTTCCTGAAAACGAAAACGTGCTGCGTGATGACGTGTAGAGATACGCATCAATAAAAGCCAATACAAATGAAGCTCACCAGTTTGTTTCCCATGCTTCCTGATTCCTCCTCCACAGCTGGTTTTGATTAAAGAACTACTCCGTTTTTAATCTCATTCAAGATGACATCCAGACAGTGTATTACTTGTTTTAAACTTAATCATCACGCTAAAATATGTATATAGGTTAACTTGTGTATAGGTTAGAAATAATCCGCTGACCTCATGTCTCCCGGCCTGTCACTTTGTTTACAAACGAAATTCACATGCAGGAAGTCACAGACTTTGAGACCCCATAGCCTGGAGGGATGCGACGCTCTGATTGGTTCAGAAACTTCAGAGCCAGCGTGAAGCTAAAACTTCAAAATAAAATGTCCACCATTTCCGTTGCCCTACACCTTTAAGTAGCTTTGTGTGTGCCTGGCTGCCTGGCTGGCTGTCTGAGCACGAAAATAGCATTTGGTTGGTTTTCAAAATCAAGTGTTACTGTTGTGCAGCCTAACACACACATAACTGTATGATGATTTCAGGTGTATCGGTACAGTAGGCCTACAGTACAGTACAGTAGAGGGACCCCCTGGGGACCCCCACACGGTAACTTTGTCATTTCTCAACTGTTTCGGATGCGGGGCACCTCACCGGAACCGGGTCGGCACCCTGGGAACGTTCCTGCGGGTCTGGAAGTTCCTTAGACCCCCAGGAAATTATGGAGATTTCCTTAATCCCACGGAGCTGGCAGGAATGTCCAACATCATCATACTGTGACATATGAGTTATTGTCGATATTGAATGTTATTAGACACACTGTCCTAAATGTTGTCCTGTATTTGTTGGTACTGGCAGAGCTGTGTAACATTATTTGCCTCTTCGCTTGGCCAGTTCACACTTGTAAAAAAATGCGTTTTTTACTGGTTAACTAAAGGTTAAATAAAACATTATGTGTATCTGCATCAGGGCCGCCAACACTCCTGGCTCCTGCATTGTCATTTCTCTTAGATTTGGTATCAAAGTCCCCAAATTCACCAGGACTTACATCTACTACTTTACAGTGATGTAAATAGGTTTTCAATGTAATGGGTTCTTTTAGATGGGTCCCAGGGACATTTTATGAGTCCCACTTCAATGATGTTAGGATATTGTCATTTTTACAAATTGCACCATTTAACAACCATTTAATCTTAGATGCATATAAGATTTCATATCATAAATATAAGATCTTAGATTTCATCTTATGCATATAATATGGTTATGTTCATGTAGAAAATGTATCTGAAAAAATAAACACATTTCCAAATCGGACAACCTTAATATTTGCAAAGTATTATGCAAACAACAGTGCAAAGATATGCAAACACAACAGTAATAAAAAAAGAAAGTAATAGCGCCAAAGTAAAATAAAATAAGTAAAATACTTTGTGGTGCACTCAGAGCTAAATAAAGTGTATGGTGCATTTATGCGCAGCTCAATGAAACCCTCATCAGGGTTTGTGGTGAATTTGGGACACCATTGTTCAATCCATGATCTGGATTGAAAACTGAAAAAGAATAAAGTCTCTATAGCACTTCTAAGTTGTGTACTTGTACACTGTGTACAGTGTGTATGGAGTATACAGCAGTGGTTCCCACTGGTACCCAGTGTTTGGGAACCAGTGCAGTATAGTGAGACTTATATATAAAATAAAACAATGTACATGATACAACAATAGTACTGTATATAGCCAATCAATAGTTGAGTAATGTACTTCTCACCACTGCACCAGATTAGTCATGGACAGACCCCTTTTACAGACAGCTAGCCTCCTACAGAGTCCAGCCATAAAAACAAGGCTAATGCAGGCTCAATAATCAAGTGGTTCTCAAATCGGGTTCTGTGGACCGCTTGGTGGGGCGTTTCTCTTGTATTCTTGTCCAGTAGTTGTTTTACTGAGGATAAGGAATAAATACATTTAGGGTATAGGCATAGTTTTACTGAGGTTAAGTTTATGAATAGGGTTAGGTTTTGGCACCGTTTTACTGAGGATAAGGTTATTGACCTTATGCACACGGCTGCCATCTTTCCAGCAAGATGCTAACTATAGGTGCTATAGTTAGCATCTAGCAACTATTAGATAGGAAAAGTCCTATCTAATTGTATTAAACAACATCAAACTCACCAACATTGCAGCTGTACGAAAAGCTTGGATTATCCTCTTTCAATCTGTAAATATTTTGTTTCATAGACAGTCGTAGACATGTTATGAGCTACTTCCTATCAAGAAATTCCTTGCAGGTGATTTTGTTTGTTCGTTAGTTTGGAAGTGCCCTGCGTACCACCTGTTTTGAATTTGCACATAATACAGGAGGCAGCAGGAGGTTGCTTAACTGATAACGAGCGCTTCCAAACTCTGACACTTTTCTTGACAGGAAGTAGCTCATAACATGTCTACGGTGGACTTTTATGAAACAAAAACTTTGAAGATAGAAAGAGGATAATTCAAGCTTTTTGTAGAGCGAGTTTGACGTTGTTTAATTACTTTAATACAATTAGATAGGACTTTTCTGTTTGGATGAATGGGCTGTCTATGGGAAGTTGCACCTAGTTAGCACCTTGCTGGAAAGATGGCAGCCATGTGCATAAGGTCATAACGTCACATTGTGAGCTTGTAGATGGGCTATTGTCAAAAAAAAAAAATGTGAAAGATTTTGAATATTATAGAAACATTTTAACAAACCAAATCATGTACGGGGGTCTCTAGCAAAACAATATTTTTAGATGGGTGCCCGCGGCCAAATAATTTGAGGGTCTTTGGCGTAAAAAATAAGTTTGAGAACCACTGCTCTATCACAGGGGTTCTCAACATTTTTGGCTGGGGACCCCCGGAAATGCTTTGACATTTCCGGGGGTCCCCTCCCCAATACAAATTGACCGCTACAATAACCTTAATAATAGCGAAAATACATCATAAATAAATACTGAAACCACATTTATAATCATAAAGTTAAGTTTATGCATGCAGTACTGTATGTGTACTATGTACATTTCCAGCCATTCAGTTGCCAAAAAAAAGGGGGGGGGGGGGGGGGGGTTGGGGGGGAAACCCTGCTCTATCAAACATTCCAAAAACCCAGCTGGTTACAAATTAGCATTTTAACAGGCATAACACAAATTGGGGCCCTCAGTCTTTTTAAGTTAAATTTATTAACAGAAATGTATTAACATTTAATATGCAGGAATGAGAACCTTTCATGATTACATGGCACAATCATATTATATACATTCTTTATGGAGACAAACGTAGGTGTTGGGGGAAGGGCAATCTTACTGTAAAACGTCCCTTCAGTCGGTTTCTGTTGACGTGAACAGAGTGAGATAAACACTGATCGTTTGCGTTTTTTAAGTTAAAAAGGTTCTTATAAAGAAACATCTGCTATTACCAATAGAGAAAACGATAACACTACTCATTCGTCGCACATCAAGTTTCTATATACAAACTAGGGACAGGTAATTCACGCAAACTGAAGGGAGATATCTACCACAGTGCTAGGCTTGGAGAGCCTTGTTTTCTTTTTGTTTCTTTTTATTAATAACTCTGGAAACATTACGGAAGTCTGGAAACATGTGCATGTTTCATGAAACACGAACCAAGACATGTGCAGCCGATTTCTCCCACTTTAAAGAAACTAAAAATAATAGCAAGACCTACTGTATGTTTCTTCTCCAACATGAAAATGCTTTCAAAGCTAATTGCACGTTTTGTTTATTTTTCTTCCATCTTAAGTGTTTTTTTGTCTTAGTAGAATGCAGATATGAACATGTGTATTTAATACGTTTGATTAACACAGTCTTCGTTCTTTCTTTTTTCCCCCTCAGTGGCAGTTTATTGATTGGACCGAGCTCAGTGCCCAGTTAAGTAGTCTTGGGTGGAGTCCGAGGCGAACGAGTCGGCGTCCTCATTGTCGGAGTCTTCGCTACTGTCGTCAGCCGCCGGCTCGCCGGACAGGGCGATGCGCGCGTAGTCGTCCGTGTCGATGGACTTGCAGAAGTGGATGGCGTACTTAAGCTTCTCCTCCAGCACCTGCTTGCAAGAGTACCTGGGAAGCTTCAGCAGGAAGAAGCAGGTGTAGGACTCTGGGAGGAAGTGGTCTGGCGGGTTGTACTTATCCAGCACCTACAGCGGAGGCAACGTAAAGAGTCACATGTTGACTTTTATATGCACTGTAGATAGGTGAACATCAACACAATGGGTTGACACTGAGAACTGTTTAACCACTTAAAGTTTAAGTCCTCGACATGAACACGTTTGACAACCATGGCCTTGTGACTCATGTGTCAAAACATCATGATGGTGGTCTGGTGTTGCAAATGTCTCACCTGCACGACAAAATCCCGCCCGCGGAAGTCAGCAATGGTCCTGGGCAGACGCGTGCGTCCCCAGACGAACCTGAGGAACAGAGACCTCTCTGTGTTGGAGAAGGACTCCATGACGTCCCAGAACCACTGGATGAGTGGGGCTGTGGGCTCCACGCCCTTATAGGTGGCCACCGACTTCAGCAGGTGGAGAGGGATGTCAGGGCTGCCACACACCTGGAGGGAGAAAGAGAAACACTTCATTACACCAGTGATTCTCAACCTTTTTCATTTCAAGGACGCCCGGTTTGATATGCATTAGGCTACGGACCCACATTTCATGAATCTTTTTATCTCTAGGACGTAGGACCGCTGGACCGGGGTCATCCCTATGCTCCCCACTTAGCTTAGGGTTAGGGTTTAGGGTTAGGGGTTGAAGAGAAAGGCCTCAAGTAACGGTACCAAAAAAGGAACCAGGGGGCTCCCAGCATGTACAGTACTGTAGAAACAATCTTGGGAATCCCAACCTTGAGTTCCCTGATGGGAGAGGCCGTGGTGCTCGCGCATACAGACACATACAGATATTTCTGGACCTCCACAGATCCGACTGACTTCCCGCTCAGTCAACACTGCACTCCCTTGGGTCATATGCGATACACACGCCTCGTTTGAAGTCGATCAGTCGGACGGTTCTCGAGATACACAGTGGACACACAGACATACACGTCAGAGATTTTGTGCATTCAGTGCTAAGTGCAGGAGCCATAGTACTGTTGGCCAGTCTATGATGTCAGTCCTACAGTAGGACATCATGATTCCAACACATTCTGGAAGTATGGGATGGCTCAATGTAGAAGACAGGGTTAAGCAATTAAAAACATGTACATATTTAAGAGAGTCAAAGGGGCATTCCTCAATACATGCATACCCGACCAATTACTTCTCCAAAGGGAGTGACTCCCACAGCTACAATAGTGACAATGATCTGGTAACATCCACTTATAGAACAAACAAGGGAAAATTCTACTACAAAATGTGACAACATCCTGTAAAAAACAGGCCTGAAAAACCATCAGACTCAGGAGAACACAAGGGGAGGTAAACGCAATTTTCCCATAGAAAGGTGTTGTCATTCTTTGTCAACATTTTCCGTTTTCTCCTTTGTACACATAATGTACAGGTAACTTTTTGCAATGTTGATGAATTGTAGCCTTACACTCAGCCTGAATTTTCATTTCGTTTCACTCCATTATACAGAACATACATTTTGAGGGGCGTTAGTGCCTCCTATGCCCAGCTTTGTCTGTTTGTGTGTAGCCCATAGCAATGATTTGATTGACCGAGCACCCCATAGTGCTGATTTGTATTGGCTGAGCAAAGTACGCATTGAGGATAAAAAGTGAGGACAGAAAATTGAGGATTAGCCTTGAGGAATTGTGGATAAAAGGACTTGAGGATAAAAAGTGAGGACACCAATTGCGATTGGCCGGGAATTGGATGATGGATGATGACAAGAGCACCCCTCACTTCACACAGGTGTGATTGTTTTGTAATGGGCGTGGCTAGCGATTCAAGGGCTGTAGCCAGGCTAGATGAATTGAATACATAGGACCACAATGGAAACAAGTCTCCTGGACTTTTTTTTTGGTTTTATCCTTTTAGCCTAATGATTATTTCCATTGCAGATAAAAGACAATGTGATCAGTGTGTTTACCATGGTCTCCAGCTCGTAGCCGGTGAACAGGGAGAGCAGGGGAACAGGTACCACTCGAGCCATTCCCTCCCGCACGGCTGACACCTGCTCATCAAACTCATGGAGCCTGCAGGGAACACACAGGACACACACTCAGCGGAGAGAACACAGCAGGAGAGAAACATGCTAATGAATGCGCGCGCGTGCACACGCACACGCACACGCACACGCACACACCCACACACACACACATGTAGCCGATTCCTTTATACACAGTAAAAATCCTAAGTGTTTTAAATTGTTAATCAGGAAGAGCTTCTGTTTGTTAGTTTGGTGACACCATGTGGTGACTAGTGGTCCCATAAAGTGCATTTTAATAATACTGTACAAATGTCTGAGTTCCATTCCAGTTAGCCAACAGCTAACGAGCTAGTAGCAGTAGATAGCATATATTTGAGCTCATCTTCTCATCTCCCGCTACTACTCGATTATGTTCGGAATAAAACTCAATTTTATGACAAATCATAATTGTTTAGGTCGCTGTTAGTTATATAATGGTTAATCACACACACGTTCATTTGAAAAGATGAGTGACCCGCACAGTTTCTCACCTGTAGTTTATTGCTAGGCGAACATACTCTGCCCGGTTCTCTAGGGTGATGTGAGAGTATTTGGAGCTGAGCTGGATGTCCTGACCACTGGCGTTGGGCACGGTGAAGGGCAGCGTCATGGCCTCAAACTCCTCGGCCGTGGCCTCGTTGTCTCGGATGTACATCAGGCCAGGGATGAAATCCTTATCGACCTGAGGGCGCAGAAAGCACATCAGCACTTTGTGGTTGTGTGTGTGAGTCAGTGTGTGTGTGTGTGTGTGTGTGTGTGTGTGTGTGTGTGTGCTGGTGCTCCAGGGTTAATATAGATATAAGAGTGTTAACTGAAGATTATATATATATATATATATTACATATAGTACTTGAGTAAATGTACTTAGTTACTTTGAACCAGCGGCGAGCGTGTGTGCTCGTGTACACATGTGCGTCACTGCATTGTTTGACTAACTCAAACAGAGGAGTCCTGTGTTGTTGCTGTAGTCTTGGGTTGGGTTCTACTTCCTGTGTAACCTTTCTGATATCTCAAGGCAAGAACCACAGAACAACGGCATCTTTGTGAGCAAACGTAAGACAGAGGCTCAGATGATTGCAGCGTGAATGCCGGAGTGGGCTCACGCCAGCCGTAAGATAAAAGCCTAATTGGAGCCCGGTTTGTCCATTCTGGGAAAAAGGTATGAGCGTCATTTGGTCTAGTCATATGGAATTCTTATGCCCGCCACGCTTTAACCCATTGATGCCTGGTGCAACCTATCAGCTATTGCTATACATAGTAACATAACTATTTAAAAAAATAAGATTTTGAAGGATTTCAGAAACCTTAGGTCAGGCCCTAGAAGGCATTCCCAGATTCGGCCTCAGGCATCAATGGGTTAATAACAGTAAATCGGTGAATTCTGTAATTATCCTATTGAGCTAATTATTTGGCCAATTGCTAGGCCTGGAGTAACATAATTGAACACCAAAACGGAACCAAATCCAAACGCACTAATGGCTACAGTACTAAATAGAAGAAGGTTTACTGATCACGAGAGTCACGGACCCTTGTCAGTGAGCATTGAACTGAAGTTGTAATCTGAGCAGGAATGTAGAGCCTTTTATAAAACTGACTTGCATAACTGATCATGTTAGGTAAAAAGATAAACATTCCATTCATGCTAAAGGTGAAGGGGCCAGAGAGAACCTTTTTTTCTTTCCCTCCTTTACACATTTATGTGTTCCGATTATCCACTGACATTTAACCACACAAACCCTAGTGCCCCTACTGTGTGGTGAACATTTGGCTGTGGGCATGCATTTTATTCAGGGCACGACATGGCACGAGAAGATTGTTGCGTTAATTCCCAGTATTCAGTCAGAGAACACAGAGAGAGAGAGAGGGAGACACACACACACACACACACACACACACACACACACACACACACACACACACACACACACACACACACACACACACACACACACACACACACACACACACACACACACACACACACACACACACACACACACACACACACACACACACACACACACACACACACACACACACACACACACACACTGCAGTATCTGTACCTCACTGAGGTCAGCAATGGTCAGGTTCATGCCAGCCAGCTGTTTCCACACAGGCTCTGCCAGGTTGAGGCTCAGGGGGCTTCCGGTGCGGATGGCGATACCCAGGAGGACTCCTGTAGGGACACAACCGTTCACAATGGCACATTCCTTCCTTCATTCCTTTAATTAATCGTTCTCGTTTTCTCCAGACACATGTACAATGTCCGTTCTGGAGAATAGCCAATATGCCAAGCTCTATAACACAATCTACACACTGCTGTCACACATTGTGACGCGTGGTGAGTTTATAGGTCAAATATTTTGGCACAAGACTCTGGCGTACGACTTAGTATAAATCCGGCTTAAAGTAAAATAACACGCTGGTGACCTTGCCATGATGTAATTCCAAATATTGGCAAGATATCTTCAACAGTTGCTCTGCTAATTAGAAATTGATCATCCAAAATAATCGCGTCATTGCTCGGATTTACATTGCCCTCAAGTCACTCTTTTAGCACAAAAACAAACGCAACTAAAGTGGATTCTTACAATGTATAACATTGCAAAATGGAACACTGTGTTTTTTTCTTTTATTTAATGTCAACCTCGAGTTGATTTTACCATTTGAATTAGGAAGTTGTGAGCTTGTAGATCAGCTATTTTCAGCAAAGAGATTGGGATTAGAGGGGAATAAAGGAGGGGACCACATCTGGATCCCTAATGACGTACAGTATGCAGAGTCATGGTGTTGTGTTTGCGTACCCAGGAAGCGGAACATGTTCATGTGCAGGGCGGTCTTGGCTGCGGGGTTGAGCAGGAAACAGTCGCGGTTAGCTCCCGACTCATCACGGCCGTTGGGAGTGACGATGAGCAGCGGTGTGAGGCCGTTCTGCAGCTCCTCGCACATCTCAGCGATGGACTCGCTGTAGCCTCCGCCGCAGTCGTCCACTGACTCCCCTGTTGGCAGAGACGGGAATTACATCTCAGGACTGAACATTTTTGTTAGGCCAAGTGAAGTCCCAATCATTTTAGTCCGGCAGCCAGGGGTGTGGAGTGGGAAATTTGGTATATAGTATTTTTTATTGTTCTAAAATATTGTCTACCGTATATACATACATTCATGCATCCACTTGCTGACCAGCTGTCGGTATTGAGCAATTTATTTTATTGGGGTTTATATGTGATCATACCATTGACATCCGATATAAGGCAAACATTTCATTATGCTTTAAGTAGCATGTGACATGTCCAACTAGGTTTTTCATGATTCTGAATCCATTCCAAGCATTCGTTTTGCACAAAAAACACTCCTTGGGCTAAAAACGGCCATAGCCACTTGTCCAAATGTGCCCAAAATGTGCTGACCTCATCACATTTGTCATTACGGCTATGGCCGTTTTTAGCACAAGGAGTGTTTTTGTTTTCATTTTTGCCTTATATAGGATGTTAATGGTATGGTCACCCCTATTAAAACAATTGCTCAATGCTGACAGCTGGTAAGCACGTGGATTCATGAATGTATGTAAATTGTGTGTATATACTATATAGCACATTTCCCACTTTAAACAAAAGAAGCCTGTTGACTGCCAGACTATTTGTGAAATTTTCTTTTAATGAAACAGTGCTCTGCCTCGGTTTCATTAAAAGAAAAAGAGCACAATATATAAAATTATGTTTTGGCATTATCGTTCTAAACCTACAGTATGTGCCTGTAGTTCTACTATAATGCCTACCAGGTAAATAAATCACATACTTTAACCTTTTAACCTGGTTAGGGTATTATAGAAGATGTTTCCAAGAATGTATTCTATTGCTTTAGACCAATTCAAATAGTCTTTATTAAATACCTATTTATATTAGCTTATTTAACTTCACCAGCCACATGATGCAGAGCAGCAGTGTTAAAGTTACAAGCCAAGCGGAATCCAAATGGCTGAAATCAGTCAATGTCTGCATAAGAAATGCAGACATTGACTGATTTCATCAACAAAAATGACTAAAGAGAGGACAAGCCTGCAGGCACATCTCACTGTGGTGATAAAAAACAAACAAACAAAAAAACAACAAGAGTGCTGTGGTATGCAGACATCAATGTCTCGTGTTGAACACGAGAGCACACGAGGGGTTCTCTGCGTCTCCTGTCCTGCTGATCATTTATCAGACACATTTACAGAACGGTGGGGGTGGGGGGGGATTGTGAAAGCCATATGCACAGGAGAGACAGGCCATAAAGCTACAATCTGTACATTTTATGGCCATTGTCTCTCTGCCGACAGACAGAGGTCATCGCAACGGCATCAGGAAGGAAGGAACATGAGTGAAAGTGGAGGACCGCCCACACAGTTTCCTGACACCACCAGGATTCTTAATGAGGGCGGCCCCCCATTAGATACACTGAAGGAACGGAGATCACAGCTTCGGGTGAGTCTCCTGGATTGAGGGTGTGTGTGCACGGGTGGGGGAGGCGGAATCTTGGAATTCTTGGAATCTTACCAACGAATTTGACCTTCCAGACGCGATGAGGCAGCAGCAGGCTGTCCGGGCTGAAGGAGCTCATCTTGGAACACATCTGACCGAACACAGACTTGGTCCCGTCAGGGCCCGCCAGACCTCCTTTGCTGCGCGAACGCTTTACCTGGGCAAAAGAGAGAGAGAGACACACACAGAGGGAGGGGTAGACTGTCAGTGTTTGTTCATTGTTTTTAAGATAAATAGTTGCAGCCAACACTGATGCATGGTGTGAATTTTCTGGCTTCGACAGGTCTCTCTGCACCCCTCACAGCCAGAGCTTCGAGGAGGGTGTGTGTGTGTGTGTGTGTGTGTGTGTGTGTGTGTGTGCATAATTTTGGAATATCTGATCTGTTTTCCTTGTTCTTTCTTTCTACCTCTATCCTTCTGCCCTTTCCGGAAAAATGGAATCTTTTACAAAAATAATTTCACCTACTTTTTTTTTTACACCTGTGATGATGTGTGTGTGTGTGTGTGTGTGTGTGGCTGCGTGTGTGGAGGTGCAGTGGCCTGGAAATCATAGCTAAGTAGAGTACAGATCTAGACAAGAGGAACCGCTGCAGACAGACCGGATCAGGATCACACAGCACATGCACGTACACACGCACACCCACCCACCCATATGAAAGAGATCACATGCACGTACACACACACACCCACCCGTATGAAAGAGATCAGCACATGCACGTACACACGCACACCCACCCGTATGAAAGAGATCACATGCACGTACACACGCACACCCACCCGTATGAAAGAGATCACATGATCATAACTCGCTCAGTGATAAGCCATGTCTAGAGCTGCGCTCCACAGTGAGAGGCGGGGCCAGTAGTGTCAGTACAGTAGGTTAGAGGCTAGCAAACGTTTTCATGTCCATGAGTTATGACCCCGCATTTTTCCAAGAAAACTAGGGGGAGAGTCATGAGTGTCACATGGCCAGCTGTGCATACCTGGATCCTGTTGAGTTCCACAACCGGCCCATGCTGTCGGTCTCTCACCATGGTGGCTTGAACCACCTTCCGGAAAGCAGCTTCCTGTTGGCAAAAATCACACCCGTGTGAAGTGAGGGGCGCTCTTACCATCATACAACATCGTACATCATCTCATTCCAGCCAATCGCAATTTCCGTCCTCACTTTTGTCTTCAATGTTTGTGTTTACACAAACACTCAAAACTGGCATTTCAATGTCAATGGCATTCAATGTTTGTGTCAGGACAATGTTTGTATTTACACAAACCCTCAAAGCTGGACATGGGAGGGGCTAGCGCCCCTCAAAAACTTATATTAGTATCTATGCACAAGTATGTTATTTATATTGCTGAAACTATTGATTATTTTCTCAGTGATCATCAATTATCATACAATTAGCTTTTTTGATTAATCGAATAATTGAGAACAGTAAAAAAAAAAAAAAGGAAAACGTCAAATTGATTTTGTTTTAATCTACTAAATGAATTAGTCTTCAAGCCCTATTTTATGCTTCGTCTAACACCACAACCCTACATACTTCATTGGGGACCTATATGTGGTCCCTTCCTTTTCCCCCCTCTAATCCAAATCTCTTTGCTGAAAATAGCCAATCTACAAGCACAATTTCAATTGAATTCCCCGCAAATTAATAATTGTACTAATATCGATAACATTCTATAATCAATTAAATCAATTCGTTCGATCAACCGTTGCATCCCTAGTTCTTCCCAAAGCGTCTCCAGTACCCACCTTGCCCTGGGAGATCAGGATGCCTCGGAGCGTATCGAAGCCCACGGATGGTCCGTGGAGCGTCTGGCCCAGGCGGCCCTCCAGGTCGAACATGGGGATGCAGGGGCAGAAGAGCTCTGAGATGTGGTGTAGCAGCAGCAGCCGGTTCCTCAGTCCCAAGATGGAGATCTCCTGAAGGTGGTTGTACTCCATGGGAACCTGACACACAGCGGACAAACAGCAAGAATCACCCCCAAAAAAAGGTTTGATTTGTCAATAACTTATAAGCAGTAAAAGCAGCGACATGTTGATTGTTTCTCAAGATAATGTGCTGATATGCGTAACATGTAACATGATAACACAAAATATACTCTAAAAATATACAATCAAGATACTTGATGTAAAGTAAACAAAGGTTAGGGTCTTTTACAATAGCTTATCTTTTAGCAGCAGTTTAAAATATAGGTATAATGTGTACACTATATCCAACAGCAGCAGTGACAAACATCAACTGCTTACTGACACAGGAATAACACACTTCTGCCCTCGGTTGCAGATGTTATACTGCCATCTAATGGTAGGTATAAACTTCACACTTTATTTTAATGCTCTATTTGGCAGTGAACATTTCCATTAAGGCCCTCCCAAGTTCTTGGCCACAAACATACCGGTAGCTGATCTACAAGCTCACAATGCGTTTTGAGCCTGCAGAAAACAGCAGAAAAATAAAATAAGTGTTTAAACTGTATTTCATTTTGCTGGGGACCCCCTGGAACCCCCACCCCCAAAGACCCCTGGGCTTCACCAGAAATGATGGTATTCAATGTGTATAAAAAGCACAGGCGAGTGCCTCTACCTGGGCTGGCAGTTTGCCGGCGTTGGTGGGCTTGCTGGTGGACCAGGAGAGAGTGTGAGCCGAGCCGCAGGCCACACGGTTGATCTTCTTTCCCTGCAGGGCGGCCACCAGCCTTGGCCTCTGAATGGCGTTTGTGGTTCCGTCGCCAAGCTGGCCCTCGTCGTTGTCGCCCCATGTGTACACTTCTCCTGAGCCAAAACGAGACAACACAGCTTTCGACGCAGCCCAGACACACATGGCAACACAATGCTAACGGAAGCCCAAAGTGGACATTGCTGGCTGCAGTTTGAGGAACAGAAGTGTAAACACATGTGACATGACGTGCAAAATCCAATTTAACCCTAGAACACTAAACACAGGTGATTTTCACCCGGACAATAATATTTTGGTAATTTTCATAATGTTGATGTCTGAGGTGGGTGGGTCTTCACCCGTGTTTAGTGATAGAGAAAAATCCTATACACCCACAATGGGCTTTTTTTTCACTGGACCATTCTCACATGTCCCAGGAATGGGTGTACTGTACCAAAAGAGAAGTTCCCAGCTACATTATTGTTTCTTTTATGAATATTTTAAAAATAATACCCACGTTTTTCACAGATTTTGCCCCTGTCTATTTTTCGTATTTTTTGTGAAAAGTCATGATGAAATATTAAAGAAGAGTACCTCAAGTTTCCATGTATTTGTTCTTCAATATATTTTGATGAGAAATATGTTTTATGGCAGATTTTATATTGGGTAAAATATACCCGTGTTTAGTGATGGTGTGACAAAAAGGATGTTTAGTGTTCTAGGGTTAAATGTGCTTCAAGTGATTTTTATGTTTTCTGTTTCAAAAGTTGAAGTTCTATATTCTGATAGTAATCACTGCTATAGCGTGTTTGTTCAGTATAAACCGGGTCTCTCCGTCTCTCAAGCTGTTCGGCAAACAGAACATATTATTTGAGCTCGGTCACCAATTTCATCCAGAACTTCGAGTAGTTCAGAAAACCCAATCTCCTATCCCCCTGATTTGTTTTGTCTTATCGCTTCCACTTGTTTATCCTGTAATGTAGGCGGTTTTGCTCCTGAACGGATGAAATTTGTACCCCAACCTAGTCAAAATGTACTATTTTCTGATTGCTGGGGATCCAGGGGAGACTCCATGTTACTAAACACTCTCAGGGTTTTAACGTATATGCTTGAATACAACGATGATCATGGAGTTCCTACCATCTTCCGTGCAGCACACACAGTGGAGTGACCCGGTGGCGATGGCAATGACCTTTTTCCCCTGTAGGCCCTGGACCTGTCTGGGCCTGCGTACGTGGTCGTCAGAACCATGACCCAGGCGGTGGTAGTCCCCTTTGCCCCTGGGTGGAAAAACAGGTAAACACACAAACACACACACACACACACACAAAACCATAAATCATATCTCATCTCTATTAAGCCCGATTTATACTATGTTCGCGGCACAAAAGATAACCAACGCCAGGCACACATACCAGGTGTAGACGGCTCCAGACTTGGTGAGGGCAACTGAGAACTGGGAGCCACACTCCACCTTGACCACTCCCAGGCCAGTCAGGGAGTCGATCTGCACACACACCAAATCATACGCATGACAAATCAACCGGATGCTCAGCCAATCATTCTAACCGCTTACAAAATTGCCGTCCATGTATTTTGTGTATGTGTGTATATATATATTTATTTTATTTCCTCCAGACTGTTTTTCCGACTATCCTTGGGATTGTGGGTGGGGGGAGGGTGGGATAGGGGATTGAGTTTTATATGTCTGTTTAATACTTGCCCCTGGGCTACTGTCAAAAACCTGAATAAAAAGATTTTGAAAAGAAAGCACTATACAGAGTGACATATACTGTGCACAAGTTAAGATCTGAGTAGATGACATGAACCAGAGTCAACAAACAAAAAGTCACATATTTACAGTGCAAATGGCGTCAAAGAAACTAGGAATACTACCACACTAAAATCACACCAATATCACGTGGTATGCCCCAAAACTGTCACCGAAAACCGTAGGCAAAACGTAAAGGCTCCCGGTGGACAGTGCAGGGGCCCTTGACATGTGATTGGCCCTTACCCAGTGGTAAAGTAACTAAGTACATTTACTTAAGTACTGCACTTAAACTCTTTGGACACCAGGGGGCGTTGAATGCGGTAGGTAGCAGGTGCCACCCGAATTTGCAACATTAGCAGAGAAGGAGAGGCCTTGTTGTTTTGGCTGAAAGTGAAACTACTCAAGCCCCCGGCTCTGCGGAGGCCCAGAGAGGCCTACTAGTGATGCGATCGGTGTTTTGATTAGCGGGAGGTTGAATTAATGTTTTATTAGGCGCCGATCATGCCTACTTTGTCTCATTATGAGCCATAATGTCAATAAAGACACCGTGCAGGCGTACACGCGCGTGCACACAGGGATGTTGGCTATAGCGCTCGATTAACGCTAATTAATCAAATCTCGTTATCTCGGGCATGGCTAACTGTGCAAAGGTAGATTAATCTCGTTAACTCGGCTTGAAACAGTTGAAACAGTTAAGTACAATGTTGAGGTATTTGTTCTTTACTTGAGTATTTCAAATTTCCAATAATTTTACTTCTACAGTTCTACCCCACTACATTTCAGATCCAAATATTGTACTTTTACTCCACTACATTTATTTGAAAACATTAGTTACTAGTTACTTTGTAGATTTTGATTATTACAAGGCTATTTGAAAATAGCCGATCTACAAGCATTGTGAGTAATTTTGGTAATTGTGAGTAAACTTTAGTAATTTTGAATTCCGGACATTTACTTGTAATTGAGTATATCCTATATTGCAGTATTGATACTTTTACATAAGTAACAAAATGGAGTACTTTCCCCCCCCGCCACTGCCCTTACCTTCATAGGCACCTTGCAGCCGTCGCTGCCTCCGCGGCCCAGCTTGCCGTAGTCCCCGTCTCCCCAGGACCAGACCATGTCGTCGTCCGTCAAGCACAGAGTCTGAGCGTCCCCACTGCCACAGGCCACGTCGATGACCCGGTGGCCCTGGAGCGCATCCACCTGGAGAGGAGACACACACATGCAAATATATCATAAATAAATACTGAAACCAGATATAATCATTAAGGAAAGTGTATGCATGTACTCTGTGTACGCTGTGTAAACTCTTCATTTCTATTTTCCAGCCATCACTGAAAATAGCAGATGTACAACCTCATAATGCGTTGCTGCATCTCAACTCGTTGCGCCACAGCAACGATATGTACAGTCTACAGAAAGGAAAAGTGTGCACGTGTTGGGATTACTGACCAGTTTGGGTTTGAGCTGGTCCTCGCTGTCTCCATGTCCCAGCCGGCCATAGCGTCCTTTGCCCCAGGTGTAGAGCTCTCCGCTGGCTGTGATGCAGGCACTGTGCGCCCCTCCAGCCGCGATGTCCACCACCTCCACCCCCCTCAGGGACTCGATGACACGAGGGCGATCGCACGGGCTGAACAACAAGAGGAGTTCCAGTTACAACAACAGCACAATCTGTACCACATCTAAATCCGTCATTTTCATTAATTTTATCATGATGATTGTGGAGCCATGAAATATAGTTTAGGTACATAATACCAATAACATCATCTGTAGGCGGTGTATTTTGTATTTTTGAGGGGCACTAGCCCCTCCTATATACAGGTTTAATGTTTGTTTTTTGTTCAATATTAGCGCCCCTCACTTCACACGGGTGTGATTTTTGTTTCCTATTTCAGTGTGCCATCTTCCTTGTAACAGAAAGGCTGTAGTTTCGATTAGCTTGAAATCCCCATTGATGATGTCATTGGTAGGCCACAGCCCACCTCTGACTGAGAGACATCATCATCATTCACGATATCCACAATCCAAGACGGTATCTAGTCTCTCACCAATCACGATATGGATATAATATGGATATATAACTGACCTCCTGTTACCGTGGCCCAGCTTGCCATCCTCGGCCTCGCCCCAGGAGTACACCTCTCCCTCGGAGGACAGGGCCAGGCAGTGCTTCCCTCCGGAGTTCACCGCCACCTTCCTGATGAACACGTGCTGGATGGACTCCAGCAGGGTGGGCGTGGACACCGACTCCGTGCCGCCGATGCCCAGCCGGCCCCCGGCGCCGTAGCCCGTGGCATACAGCTGAGAGGGAACACACAGTATCAACCAGGACATATCAGCAAATGATAAATGTGGTTCCCAAACATTTTAGCCCGTGACCCAAAAGAGAAATTAGACGGGCCGCTTCACGCCTCGTTATGAGCTTGTGGATCGGCTATTTTCACTACTTAAACATTCGTTTTCTAATTTATGGATTTTTCTTTTATTTCTTCCTGAAATTATTGAAAAGACGTCACTGAATTTTGTTTTCAATTCATGAACATTTTTCCTTTAGCAGGGAATGTTTTTTATAAATGTTTTGAAATAATAATTAAAAACTAAATGTAGGTAACACAAAATAAGGGAAACCCACAAATGGGGGTCCCGAGTTCCCGACCCAGTGATTTATACAGTAGTACAGTCTTTATCCAAAGTGCTTTATTAAAATGTGCATTGAATTCACACACTTTCACACAGACGGCAGTGGAAACCATGCGGTGTACCAAGATGCCCACCAGGAGCAGTTTACAGGAGCAGGTTACAGTAAGTGTCTTGCTCAAGGACATGCAGCCAGGAACACGCAGTATCCTATTATATGCAGCCGACTAGATTGTGTGTTAACATATGTGACCAGATTTGACTGAGAGACTGCCATCGCGCACATTCCAGCTTTTCACCAGAGGAGAAAACGTTTTTTTATAATTTTTCCCCAAAAATGAGTTAATAGCACAGGCAGACTCTTCACATACTAGAGCATGTCTGAAATAAGTGTCAGAGCTGATATCGACATGTAAATATGAAATAAATGCTTAAACATGTAGCTAGGTGTAATGTGGAGATGGCGTGTAGGTGTTCAGTGCATGAGGCTCACCTTCCCGTCGGCGGTGACGGCAAACAGGGTCTGCTCTCCGCCGATGAGCTGCACGGGGCGCAACGTGGCCAGGGCTTCGGTGGGAGTGGGCACTTTGACCTTGGCCCCCTCGATGCCGCCCAGCTGCCCCCGATGGTTGTGGCCCCAGCCGTAGATGGTCCCGCTGCCGCCGGCCGACAGGGTCCAGTCGTCGGGCCGTCTGTTCATCCACTGGACCAGCTGCTCGTCCTGCTCGCGCTTAAACAGCTCGTGGCTCTCGTGCAGACCGTTCATGATCTCGTGATCGGCCATCAGCTCGCGGATCTTCTTGGTGACCTTCGGGAAAACGTAGAGTGGAGCGTAAATTATGGCATGATAAAATGTTACGATACTGAATGATATTATGGTACTTTAGTCTATTGTTCTATTGTCTATTATAGAGTATTATCTCACATTGTGTTATTTTATACTTTTATTTATTACGTTCTGTATTGCGTATATTATTCAGCGACAGATAAACCGATAGCACTATATTGTAATTTAGCCTACTATTATATTAAGATGTCCAATTGAACGATGGCTGCGGAAAAATGGAAAGTTAACATAAAAAGACAAAAAAGGGCCTCATGAAAAGTGACTCAAATTGCCTCGCGTTTCTCCAAGTACGGAAATTGGATAAATGGAGTGGGAAACGGATTACAGACATTCTTCTGCCCAAGCCAGTGTGTAATGAGGCAAAAAAACATGCAAGCTGGAAGAGAGAGCTCAGCCTGTTAAGCATCATTTATGCACCATCGCACAATGGGACGCTGTCAAAATACAGAATCATCAGCTTTGTTGACACATCAAACAAAGGTTTACAGGTATTAAACAGGTGGGTGAATTTATTGTTATTATTAGTATTTTTGGAATTTGTAGTTTTCAGGAAGTGGAGATAGAAAAAAGAGCGATGAAAAACATGGTAGAAACAGGACAGATAATGACAAAGTTCCTGGTAGGGTAAAGAGAAAAATATACATACTGTACATGTGTGTGTAGATAGACGTGCAGTCAGATATCCCAGATATAAATACATTGTAAATTCATTCCCTACTCTGTCACACAAAAGTATCAAAAATAGCTCATCTACAAACTTGAACGCATCACACATTTTATTTGCGTCTTGAAAGTGAACAGTTTGGACATGAGGTTTCCACCCCGACAGTGCCGTTTCCACTCACCTCATCCAGGAAGGGTCTGGGCTGAGGGCTCCTCTTGTCCAGGGCTACCGCCACTCTGGAAGCGGTGCAGTAGCGACGGAACCACGCCCACTTGTGCGTCTCCGCACAGCAGGGGAGCGTGTCCAGCTCGAGGTCACAGGCGAGCGCCACCAACACCTGGACGTGACGAAAACGTTACTGAAGCCCCGTGACGGCAAATCTATGCAGAGTAATCACAGGCTCAAACATATCGGCACTTCCACCTAAAATAAACAAAGGTAAAAAGGACAGAATTATGACGTACCTTGAAGAAGGGGCTGTGGAGCAGCTGTTTGCCTCCTCTGACGACGGGGTCCTCATACTCATACTGCCTCTGCAGGGCCTCGGGTAGGCCCTTCACAAGGGCGGCCAGCGCGCTGCCAGTGAAACTCTGCCATTTAAGAGATTGAAGCTTTTCATGAACCACTTTCAAACGGGCGTCACAATTTTGGATATGTCATTACAAGCGGAACATTTCTATCTGCCATTTTCACTGTTCGACACCGTTATGAAATAAGTGTTTAAATTACAATATTTGATACATAACGTGTCTTAGCAGTTTAGAGACTCGTTCCTCAACAGTGCGATCGGTGGAACTCACCATGGAGCGAGCCTCGCCCTCGCTGTCCCCCAACAGCCTGTTAATGTTGATGGACTGGCCATATTCTGTGGTCAGCAGCTTGCGCAGTCTCTGTAGGGCCCACATCCTATGACCAGCAGCTATGGAGAGGAACAAACCATCAAATCAGCCATAGACATCTCTTCACTAATAATACATAATACATTCTCTGATAATGACATAATACAGTTAGACAGCAATACATGCTGATTTTAACATAATCCCAAATACTGTAGCCGTGTTAAATATGTCATCACTGTCCTTGTATGTCCAAAACCGTTTGTAGTAGCAGTTGCACTGTTTTAAAAACAGTAGTGAATTTTTTCACTACTTTTGCATGTCACTATCAAAGTATAAAATAGGGCATTCATTTATGGAAGAAAAAACCAACATAAGATCAAATATAATATGCAGGTACAAGGTTTCTGCCCGACAGCGTTTTCTCATCTAGTCTCATTGTGTTTAAGGCCTACCATTGTGCCCTCCAAGTGGCTTCATCCTTAATGGACATTCTATTATAACGTTATCCATCCAGACTTTATTGTACAGTAGAGTAGATGCAATGCATTAATACTTAATAAAGCTCTTACCCAGGGCACTAAGCTGTGCACAGGCAGCCAGCGAGGCAGCCAGGCGGGGAACGATGCTCCTGTTGGAGGCAAAGTTGAGCCTGAAGTCCAGCAGACAGGTCACCAGGTCCATGGAGGGACATGACAGGATGCAGCGGTCCGACAGCAAGTCTTTAGGACCTGCTTACATAATTCATGGTGTCATGTTGTCCAGCCAGGTTAATATTCCAGTGTTCCAGTGTTTAAATAGTAGTATTTCAAATACATTCTCAGACTTGTTAATGGAACTTTTTTTCTTTTTACAAGGTTAATTTATCCTAACCATGACCTGTTTCATGTTATGTATGAATAGTTGAAATTAAATATACTGTACATTGCCATTAAATGTCAAAACGTTTGCATGTGTTGTGAGGAAGGAAGCAAGCTCACCAGCAGCAGGCATGATGGGATAGACGGTGAAGCGCCAGCCCCAGCCGTTGACAGAGCCGTCGCTGGTGAACTTCCATTTGAGCTCATCTCCTGGGATCCTCAGCTCACTGGACCAGTCTGACCACTCCCGACCTGGAAGACAGGTTGCATGTCAGAACAGAAGCTCATATACCAGTGATTCACAACCTTTTTCATTTCAAGGACCGCCAGTTTAATATGCATTAGGCCATGGACTCCACTTTGATACAACCTTTCTCAGGGACCCAGATCTGCACTGTAAAATCCTCATTGTTTATTTAACCCATTTTGGGCGGGAACCCCTTTTGGTGTTAGCATCATGTTATGCTTTAGCTATTGAAAAATAGCAGATCTACAAGCTCATAGCGCGCCACCGAGTGGCGCGCTACGAGCTTGTAGGTCTGCTATTTTTGAAAAATCGAAGAACGACTGACATAGAAACATAGCTTTTTCAGAAAACTGTCAGGATGTAGAAGACATTTTTAGAATCTGATCTCAGGTCAGAATGGGTTAACTCTGAGAGCTACAAACCACCCAATGTTGAGAAACAGTGCTTAACTCATTTCTTGTTACCTGATCGGACAGAAACGATCCTGTTGGCTCCGTCCATGATTGTCAGTGGATCGTGGCGTCTCTCTGTGGAACACTGACGGTCAAATTCCACCCTAAGACCCTCGGCACCTACAACGTTTAAAAAAAGAGCTACGTAAGAATAATGGCTAAAGAACACATGGGCTGATTACCTACAGCTCTGCCACGGCAGACTGGGATCAATCTGATTACCTACAGCTCTGCCACGGTAGACTGGGATCAATCTGATTACCTACAGCTCTGCCACGGTAGACTGGGATCAATCTGATTACCTACAGCTCTGCCACGGTAGACTGGGATCAATCTGATTACCTACAGCTCTGCCACGGTAGACTGGGATCAATCTGATTACCTACAGCTCTGCCACGGTAGACTGGGATCAACCGGGTAACCAAGAACACATGGGCTGATTACCTACAGCTCTGCCACGGTAGACTGGGATCAATCTGATTACCTACAGCTCTGCCACGGTAGACTGGGATCAATCGGGTAACCAAGAACACATGGGCTGATTACCTACAGCTCTGCCACGGTAGACTGGGATCAATCTGATTACCTACAGCTCTGCCACAGTAGACTGGGATCAACCGGGTAACCAAGAACACATGGGCTGATTACCTACAGCTCTGCCACGGTAGACTGGGATCAACCGGGTAACCAAGAACACATGGGCTGATTACCTACAGCTCTGCCACGGTAGACTGGGATCAACCGGGTAACCATGGTGGAAACCAAACATGTGCTCTTCCAAAATGATTCCTCTCATAATTAATAATGAGTTTTATTAATCAAACTGCACTTCGATAGCTCGCTATGGGAGAGCACCCTCTGGCATGAACATACAGAAGCATCACGTCTTACACTCACAGATAGGGATTGGCTGGGCATGTGACGTGGGTGCCTAGTCCCGCTCGCTTGCCTGTTATAAAACAGGGGTTACCTACAGTACGTAACCTAATGTTTTAGGTTACGTAGCGACTGGTGAGAGTTGACTAGCAGCTATTCGGATGGGGGATGGGGGAACAAAAAACCAAACAAAAAACTGAACTTTTTCTCTTGCTTTGTGTACCTGGGATCTTGTAGCATTCAGATGGGGGAACAAAAAACAAAACAATAAAGTGAACTTTTTCTCTTGCTTTGTGTACCTGGGATCTTGACGGTGCCGCTGGTGGAGGTGTCGTCGGTGTACGGGTGGCTGCTCTCCACCACCACCGGCTGGGAGGACAGACGGCCACTCTGCGAGTCCGTGGCCACATCCTCCAGCTCCGTGACGCACAGCTCCAGCAGCATGTCGGCCACCTGCCCAACATCACAGAGATGAGCAATGCAGCTTTGCTTCATGTCGCTTAGTTGGCATTAAGAATAGAACATACATTTACAGGGATGCAACTCCAGCAAGTCACAAAGTGCAGGTGGAAAGAGCTGAACATGACGGCCACAGACGGAAAGAGACACGGTGAGAGAGCAAGAGACGGAAAGGAGAAATGAGCAGATTTAAGGTCCTTAAGGCATTGTCGCCTGGATCAGCGACAGGTCGGTTCCATATAGACAGCTCCTTATACGGAAAAAGTGCTTGTAGTGTAACACAGTACAGTAGAGTAATGTTTTTTAGATATATTTTATGTAAAGAGAGAGAGAGAGAGACAGAAGAGGGGTAATAAATAAGTACAGTACCTGTGGATAGGCTGTGCCCATGCCAGACAGCACGGCAGACAGCACGTCTCTGCCCTTGTCTCCAGATCGCAGGGACACTGCCAGTTTTAACAGGTCCACCATCACACGCGTGTCGTCAGGCACCAGCAGGCTGGTGAACTCGTCCAGATACTGGGGTTCTGGACCCACTACCTTATTCTGATTCTCAGAGTCCTGGTACCCAAAATAATGTATGACATGTTCAAGGAGTGACTTACAGTACGTTTGATTGGTGCTGGATGATTGGATAACTGCAGCTATTCAATTCAAATGCATGCTATTAAAAATATGACTGACTTCGTGAGATGCCTTAAAGTACAAACAGAGTTGTTTTCAACACAGGGCTGAGTACCAAAGACGGGGCGCCGTTATGTTCATAGATATTGAAGAAAGAAATATCTATAAGATATAAATAAATGACTATGTGAGTACTCGCAAAATCAAAACGAACCTCTTTGGTCTTTGTCATGGTTTCGGCGATGATGCTAGCCGCTCCGGGGTCGTCGGTGACGGGGATGAAAGGTCGTGAAGAACCCCCGGAGGCAGACGGAGTTATGCCCGATGACGGGGTGACAGCGTCGTCAGAAGAGGGAGCCTGAACGCAACATGTTTTACATATTAAAGGTATATTCAGTGATTTGACTTAATTCAAATATCACTTATTTTTTCTTTTTTTCTGGATAATCCTCCCTACTATAGAGTGTGCTGACCATATAAGGAGTTCCTCCCTGTCCCCAGTGAGCCCCTGGGGTCAAAAAACCCTAGTTTCAGTTTTGGTGGCGGGTGGCAAAGCCTTCATCCAATCAGGATGAGAGGGGCCTTCCTCCAATCATGATCGAGTGGGGGCGGGCCTTGGTGCACATGCTGTTGGCCTGTTGCACTTCCCCCCACTGTAGAGCGTGCATGTGCACATTTTGTTACCGGGGCGGACTGGGTGGTTTTCCAAATCACTCAAATCACTGAATGCTCCTTTAACATTAATGCATAATTATGTTTTTTAAATTGATTTATACTTCATCGTATAACGGCATCGTGCCACGAAAATATTTGGAGAATTCTGTAATATTTGCGCCTACGACATGCCCAAAACGTGGAACTGGAAACGTGTATGCCACAGTGCCCCTCTCCTCACCTCTCCCTTCTTATCCTGCCAGGGGTTTGGGCTGACCCGTTCCTCCGTTTCTGGGGGGGCAGGGGGGCCTTCGTCGTCGCTCAGGGTCGAGGAGGAGTCGGATGGGGGGATGGGCGACGTGGAGGGGCACTCTACCGGCACCATCATGCAGGCTGGCATCAGGGCATCCACCACGGCATCCCTGGGTATACCAAACATACAAGTACTGTTACAATCACTGCATCTCTGAGAAGGCAAAAATTGTCACCGTCAGGCAGTAATCATTTATCTCCATATTTTTGCTTCCCCCCCCCCCTTTATGCCCGACAGAGACAATATACATACATGCACGGTTAAAATCACACCTGACATGTAGTAGAACTCAGTGAGATGAATGAGTGCAGACTGGGTGCATTTCCATTCGTACCTGGCATACATGATCTGCAGCGCTGACAGCACGTGGGACAGGGCCTGCTGCTTGGCCAGGTTGCCGTCCAGGGATAGAAGGATTTTGGCCAGCGAGGGCCTGTTGGGCTTCACGCTGCTCTGCCCACTCATCTTGTTGCTCACTGCAGATGAGTCGCTGTCGGACGGGACGCCTGTAGAACACCACGCCCCCAATGCACAATATATTCATTACAGTGAGTTTCAACACACAGCCTTTGAATTCAACCAGGGCTGAGCAAGTTGAGCATATTAATATATATACACCGGTATATTATATATTATTATTATTTTATTTTTTTGGTAGGTTGCAGCATTAGAAGAAACTTAGGAGACCTAAGTAGGAGGCTCCCAGGGAGTCCCTGGCCGTCTGGAAGAGGACGGGCTCGTGCACCGAGGGAGTGGTGACGTCCACCGTGGTCCAGGCCACGCTGTGGGAGGAGCCACAGGCCACGCGGGTGATCTTCTGTCCCTCCAGGCCCTGCACCAGCGTGGGCTTCCTGTTCACCGTGGTGGTGCCGTTCCCCTGCTGCCCGTGGTCGTTGTCACCCCACGCATACACCTGCCACACCAAGACACAACACTTTAACCCACGTGGTCGTTGTGACGTTGTCACCCCACGCATACACCTGCCACACCAAGACAACACTTTAACCCACGTGGTCGTTGTCACCCCACGCATACACCTGCCACACCAAGACAACACTTTAACCCATGTGGTCGTTGTCACCCCACGCATACACCTGCCACACCAAGACACAACACTTTAACCCATGTGGTCGTTGTCACCCCACGCATACACCTGCCACACCAAGACACAACACTTTAACCCATGTGGTCGTTGTCACCCCACGCATACACCTGCCACACCAAGACACAACACTTTAACCCACGTGGTCGTTGTCACCACACGCATACACCTGCCACACCAAGACACAACACTTTAACCCACGGGGTCGTTGTCACCCCACGCATACACCTGCCACACCAAGACACAACACTTTAACCCACGTGGTCGTTGTCACCCCACGCATACACCTGCCACACCAAGACACAACACTTTAACCCACGTGGTCGTGGTCACCCCACGCATACACCTGCCACACCAAGACACAACACTTTAACCCATGTGGTCGTTGTCACCCCACGCATACACCTGCCACACCAAGACACAACACTTTAACCCATGTGGTCGTTGTCACCCCACGCATACACCTGCCACACCAAGACACAACACTTTAACCCATGCGGTCGTTGTCACCCCACGCATACACCTGCCACACCAAGACACAACACTTTAACCCACGTGGTCGTTGTCACCCCACGCATACACCTGCCACACCAAGACACAACACTTTAACCCACGTGGTCGTTGTCACCCCACGCATACACCTGCCACAGCAAGACACAACCCTTTTAACCCACTGGGAAAAGAGATCTAATACATTCCATAAATTAGAAAACAAATGTTTAAGTAGTAGTGAAAATAGCAGATCTATAAGCTCACAACGCAGCGAGAAGCGATGCGTTGTGTGCTTGTAGATTTGCTATTTTCAAAATTTATATGTACTGTATTTGGCCGCGGACCCCCATCTCAAAATGTTTTGTTCCTAACCTCCAGAAGCAAAATTTGAGTTAAAAATGTTCACTTTTCAAAGATTTGCACAAATTGTCAGGATTTTTCAAAAATATCAGATCTACAAGCTCATAGCGTGGCACGAAGTTCCGCGCTATGAGCTTGTATATCTCCTATTTTTGAATGGCCAAGGTATAAAACAATGCTTTTTTTAGCTCAAATCTGAAAGGACACAGATGCTTTCCCGGTCCTAATGGGTTAAGACCACAAAAAACATCAGGAAAGAAAAATCCCTCCGAGGACAGAAATAAAAAGTATTTCTCCGAGCACAGTCTTCTAAAGTGGACAAATATTGAGTGACTGACTCGGATCATAAGAGGTGATTTGCTGGAGGTTTTCATATTACGTCGTGAGTTATGTTGTTAAACAAGGACACGGGCACTGTGGGGCAATGAAGGTCAAAGTTACTCGGGGGAGTGGAGTGGAGAGTAAATATATCAAAGACACCACGACATGAGGACAAACTGGCACATCTGGAAGGGTGCCATGGCCGTAAACAGACTGCTGTGCAATGCACTAAATGCAGTGCGTTCTCTTTTTACTTTTTCATTTCGATGACCCAGAATTTGGTATGCATTAACCATTATTTTATATTTAAAACATTGCAGATCTACAAGCTCATAGCGCGGCACCGCACTACGAGCTTGTAGATCTGCTATTTTTTTTAAATCGTGAAAATCTTTGAATATACCAGTATATTCTTTCACAGCAAACGTTCATATCTTTGCTTCAGGGGGGTTCCTGAAACAACACATTTTCAGATGGGGGTCCAAATACATATAATTCTAAGGGTTCTTGACATGAAATAGTTTTAGCACAACTGGGGATTTTCTGAACTGTAGAATAATTTGTAGAATCTGGTCTCAAGTGGTTATGCCATGGACCCCCGAGATTTTACAAATGGACCCGGACCACCACTGGTGTAATGTTCCGGGCTGATGGAGGTCAGTACGAACCTGTCCCGTTTCAGTGACGGCCAGACAGTGCAGTGCCCCTACAGCGACGTGGACGATCTTTTTGCCCCGCAGCCCCTCCACCATCTGGGGCTTCCGAACGTGGACGTCAGTGCCGTGGCCCAGCCGGAAGTAGTCTCCTTTACCCCTGGGTTGGGAAAGACGCCACGGTTACCCACGAGTCATGAATAGTCATGAACAGATGACTTTGCAATAACAGCCAAGTTTGTCGTTTGTGTTCTACAGCTCGACCCATGCCAGATTGTTGGTTTCGATGTCAATCCCCAGTTTGGAGAGTCCTAGACCAGTGTTTTGACAAATATTACACATACTACATGTAAGTGCAAAACTTTTGAATCAATTGAAACATTTTGATTGAATTTGATTAAAGTTTCTACATGAATGAATATTGAACTACATGAATATTGAACTGAAAAAGAAGGAAACATCAGATGTATAAAATGTTGATACAGTAGTAAAACAAAGTCAAATAATGGCCAAACTGATATATCGGCCAGTTTGTACTGCGTCAACGACATGACTTTTATAGAATCTCCTCACCAGGTCCACACCACTCCAGATTTGGTGAGAGCCAGGGAGAACTGTGCCCCGCATTCAATCTGACACACGGCCTGCCCGTTGAGCCGCTCGATGTTCTGGGGGATGTTGCAGCCCTCGCTGCCACCGCGGCCCAGCTTCCCGAAGTCCCCGTCACCCCAGGAGAACACCAAACCTGGACAAGGAAAGATTACTGAACCTCATGCTTCTAGAAAACATTCTAAACCATGGGATACATATACTTTGTTGACTGGGGTCGCCCCGGGGCTCTACATTAGGTCAGCTAGTATTAACTTTTCTACACCAGATTTCGTCACTGAAAATAGCAGATCTACAAGCTCACAATGCAACGTTTCGGGAGCTTGTAGATCTGCTATTTCCGAGCTTGTAGATCTGTAGATATGCTCGTTCCAGAATATGGAGGCTAACTTTCCAGTGGTTAAGAGCAGTACCTTCGTCGGTGAGGGCCAGTGTTTGAGCGTCCCGGCTACCACAAGCTACCTGGATGACCCGGTGTCCCAGAAGCACTTTCACCTGCAACCCAAACACAGCCAGGATCAAACGTTAACAGCTAATGCCATGCCCTTATATGAAATATGTAACATGCAGTCAGCGTCACATTGTACAATGCAGAATATAAATCAAATAGGATAGACTCTACGGCAGGTGGCGGCAAACCGCCACACAACTAGTGTAGTCTTCGCTACTTTGTGGACACCAGTTCCATCTATACCAGTGTTTAACAAACATAGGGTAGCAGCCCATTTTGGGTTGTGGTCCCGTTATGGGTCGCAAGTAAATATCCAGCAATTTCAAAGATATCAAAAATATAAAAAAATGATTTCAGGAAAACAAAAAATATATATATAATTCAAATATGTTTAAAAAAATACACATATATGCAGAGATACTAATACAAGAGTACCATGAGTAAATGCTGGGCCGCACGCACACGCACACACGTGCACACACACTCACACCCTACCAGTTTAGGCCTGAGCTGGGTGGTGTTGTCCCCGTGGCCCAGGCGGCCGTACTCGCCCAGACCCCAGCTGTACAGCTCCCCACTAGAGGTGATGGCTGCACTGTGAGAGCTGCCACAGGCGATGTCCCGGATCCGCTTGGTCTTCAGCGCCTCGATCAGCCTGGGCTTGTCACAGTTCCTACAGTGTGTGGAAATTACCATAGTCAGACCTTCAGTGCTGATCGGTCCGACCAAGCAGAACTGGACACAATGGGTGGAGTCAAATCAACGTTCCAGCATGGTAAAGGCAGAGTTAATGTTTTTGAGAACCATTTTTTGTGGAGTCACTTCATTTCGTTTATTTTGACCACGCATGTGCACCAGTTATGTGCACACCTGGTTATGAAGACTAGTGTTCCATTCTAGGGCAAATATTCAGCAAAAAAAAAAAAACTACAAGCTCACAATGCATCGCAAAGTTCTAGTATAGAGCTCTGGGGGACTCCGGCCAATTAAATATACGTATAGAGTTTAAGTGGTTAACTGATGATTGGGCAATTTAGGCCTGATCTCAGCTAAACTAAAAAGAACTAGCTGCCTTTATGGCCTTTTTACGACATGGTGCAGAAGGCCTTCAGCCGTGGAGAACAGTGTTCGCTTTATGTCCCCCAAATGTTTGTGTCATCGTGTCCGTCTATCCACAGCTAATGTCACAAACCACTAGACTGGTCGGTGCCAGATTTATATATACGGTCTTTCACATTTTGTTCAGTTCTTTTATTATGTTAATATTTTTCGAATGTGTGACACTGTCCCTCCGGGTCATCTATATGACGTCACCAACATGTGGTGACCGCCAAGGATGGAGTTCTCCGTTCAATCAATTAGTAATTAGTAATGCCCAGTAATGGACGTCATCGAAAATGTTCCCCCCCATTTTAGCCGACGAGATCGAAAATCTTAAAACGTGAATAACTCTTGATCTAAATCATTCCGTCCAATTCTGAGAAAAGATTATGCGCTATGATTTATGGATTAAATAACCACGGCCATTCGGGGTGTTAAGCACAGAGTAGATAATTGCAAGATAAATGGCCTTGCAACAAGCAACACTACCCAACATCAACCTAGTGCAAATGATTTGTCTATTCCTTTGTCATGGTTAACCCATTGAGACCAGATTCTACAAAATGTCTTCTGAAAAACCTGTTTCTATGTCAGTGGTTTTCAAACGTTTTCATGTCATGGACTCCCATAATGACATGCATTTGGCTGCAGACCCCCATCTCAAAATATGTTTTTTCAGGGACCCCCCAGAAGTAAAGATTTGAGTTGAAAACATTTGCTGTTAAAGAATATATATTAAAAGATTTGCGGCACATTTTCACGGTTTTTCAACAGCTAAAGCTTAAAATAATGGTAGAAAGTGGTTAAAAGCTATAAGGTGACACAGATGCGTTCCACGACGTACATTCTGCTGAAGTGTCCCAGCTTGCCGTCGTCTCCCTCGCCCCAGGAGAAGACCCTGCCGTCCACGGTGAGCGCCATGGCGTGGCGCCCTCCCGAGTGCACCGCCACCTTCTTCACCACGTAGTTACTGAGGGCCGTGATCTGCCGCGGGATGGGGATGGTTCCGCTGGACAGGCCCAGGCCCAGCCTGCCGTTGGTGGCCTCTCCGCACGCATACACCTTCCCTTCCACAGTCACTGGAACAGCGAAGCCACCAGTTAAAACACAGTACAGACGGAGATAAACACATGCGGAACACGCATTTGACAGCGGTCCGTCGGGCTGAGAATCAAAACGCCCCTGAATTAACCACTCTTATGATCATACATCGTAATGAGTAATAAGAGGCCCTAAAAAAATAGCTGATCTACAAGCTCACCCCATGTTGCATCATTAGAAGTGAGCTCATAGATCGGCTAATTTCGCAATTGGTTAAGTGTTTAAGGATGTTTAGAGGAAGCGTGACAATGCAACACAGTGAATATTGACCCTTGGCCTCACCTGTCTCCCCTGATGACAGATTAACTGTTACTCACCTGCAAAGAGGCTCTTGGAGCCTCCGGCTACTTGGACCACATTGAGTGCAGACAGGGTTTCAGAGAAGGAAGGCACCTTTATCTGTGAACAACACCCGGAGAGGCCCCGAACAGATGAGTGGACAGAAGAGGAGTTTAGGATAGATCATCATGCAGCCGTCATAATGAAACAGGCTTTACCTTGGACCCTTTGAGGCCTCCCAGCTGGTCCTTGTCGTTGAGCCCCCACACAAACACTTTGGTCCTGATGGTGGCGGCTGACTCCAACCCTGATAACTTCTTCTTAGCAAGACTGGGATATGGAGAAAGGAGACGCATGCGTAAAGCTGCAATCCATGCATGTGTTTGTGAATAACACGTTATTATAAACAACCTGCATGGTGAAGGATATTAATGCAGTAAAACTAACACAACTCAGTGGCTGTAGAAGTTAGGCTGCCTGCCTTCTATTGAGAAGTTAGATTAGGTCCGTGGTCGGGTAGGAGACCACTAATGGTACTGCCCGCAGGTCAAAGTTCAATGTCTCCCCTGAGAAAGCAGCCGCGCTCTTATTAGGTCAATGACAGAAATGTTGGCACTCGAATGGGCGATCCGGATTTGAATCCTTGGTAAGACATCACCGTTAAAAAGAGCACAGCTTTAAGGGCCTGTATCTTGTGTGTGTGGTGTGTGGTGTGTGGAGTGTGTGTGTGTGTGTGTGTGTGTGTGTGTATAAATAATTATAAGCGGCACGATTTGCCGCCGTACAAACGGGACGAACCAAGGCGAATTTATACATTCAGGTCTGAACGCAGCTTAAGTCATTCATTTTAACCAGTGATCAGCATCATATCAATTAGCATTTAGGGATAATTTTGTCATTATGCAGCTTGCAGCAACCTGGCTCTAGTTTTCGGCAGAAAAGTGAGAGATGGGCATCTTAATCGCTGGGATCACTACGCAGATATTTCTTCTAATTAGCCCAGTGATACTTCCAGGAGGCCTGGCGACAAATTCCTGCTTCTGAGAAATCAACTTGCTCCATGTGAGCCCACGGCACACATGGAGCGACATTCTAAAGCCTAAACCGCTTGTGCTTACACAAGATAGGCTTTGGGATGATGCGCCACTGACTCCCTGGAGGACGACTATCGTGCTTGTCAAACTGAGACAGCACAACCAAAGCCAAGAAGCAGCCACGAGCGCTGGACAGGGGGTCAGACTTAACCAGACAAATACATTCAACTCTCTCTCTCTCTCTCTCGCACACACACACACACACACACACACACACACACACACACACACACACACACACACACACACACACACACACACACACACACACACACACACACACACACACACACACACACACACACACACACACACACTCCTTCACAAGGGAGACGAGCACAGATGAGACATCTGGTCACATATTTACTGCATGGCGGGTCCAACCCTACCTCCCGGTGGCGGTTTTGTCGTCGTCCTCTTCCTCGTTGTCCGACGCCAGGAAGGGGACGGTGGCCAGGTCTTCGTCCTCTGCTCGGATGCGGCCCACGATGCCGAGGCCGTGGATCTTGCAGTCGATGCCGGAGCTGCGGCACTGCTTGATGGCGATCTCCATGTACCTGTGGTACTGGGGGGGGGGGGGGGGGGAGTGCAATGGATGCTTGTTATAGGGGGAGGTTAGCAAAAAAAATCTTCAAATGTATGGAAAATCTTGTGGAAAATAGCAGATCTACAAGCACACAATGTGTCGCATCGTGGCGCATTGTGAGCTTGGAGATCGGCCGAAATCACTGAAGTGGTTACTGTATGTTTTGTAATAATAATCAGAATCTACAAAGTAACTAATAACTAAAGTTTACAAACTTGGCACCCCTATTTTGGGCAAAATCTCTTAAAACGTTTTAAAAATAGGGAGAACAGCAGATCTAGAAGGCCACAACTCATCTGAAATGTTACTTAAAGCTGCAATCTGTAACTTTCATATCCGTGTTAGTCCCGTTTGAGCCCTGTTTGAGCTTCGTGCAATACCTCTCGTCAACCAGTAGGTGTCCTACTTGACCACATGGTCTAAATCAGTGGTTCCCAAACTTTTTCATGTCAAGGACACCCAAATTGACACTAATTAGCCCATCGAACCCAGGACCATCTAGCTGTGAGGCGACAGCACTACCGACTGTGCCACCGTGCATGTCAAACTGGACCCACCAGTTTGACATGCATTAGTCTACGGACCCCCATTTAATGGCATTTATATCTCTGGGACCCTCAATTTATATTGTAAAATCAATCATCAATGTAAATTTTACTCTGAGAGTGTACAAATGGAACCAAATGGACCCGTAAAAAAATGACATTTTATTTCACCAAACACGTTATGGGTAAGTTATGGGTAAGTCCACTTCAGTCATCCTACCTCCGTGCAGTCGTTGAGGAGAGGGACAGTGGTGTCTGTGGGGTTAATGTTGATCGTCTTCAACTCAATCAGGTTGTTCAGAGAGCTGCCACCTACATAACGACAAAAAAAAGCTAACATGTAATGAAATACAGAAGATAATGGTACAGCTTTTTTTTACCCTCCCCCCGAGATAGCAGACAAAGTCTGTGCCAGTTCTCGTTGAGATCCACTAAAATAGACAAGTAAGAACAACAATGTAATAGTCTGGGGGATTATGACCGCAAAACCCCTGGATTCCTTACCTGAAACGACCACCAGCGATGGCATGTAGCTGCTGTCCGCGGGATCCACGACCATCTTCAGCTTGTGCACCAGAACATCTGGGAAGAGCTCCAGACGAATCCAGTGCTGCAGAGAAAACGGGATGACAGCACTCTTAACCACTTAAACACCTACTGTATATAGTTAGATCGCCAGCGGTCTATACCCTCTCCTTTTCTCTCTGCACAAAATAAAAGCCCCTTTATATGATGGTCATTTCTCAGCTTAGATTAAACCCTGATGCAAAAAGGTACTACAGTATACAATGTATAGACAGACAGCATTCATTTCCTTACACATCAGGGGTGTTTGTTTTGTGTGATTAATCAGAACTAAAATATTACGCAGCGATAATGGAATATGGGAAACAAGGTTGAGTTTCACTGTGATTAAGGCCTGTATGAATGAAGCATCAACTATGAGAACAGTTTTCATGCCAGCATCGTTTATTTGCCAAGCCATCAGTGTATAATGACCTTAAGTAGTACTGTACAACATTGTTCTCCTAGGCCAGTGGTTCTCAAAGTGGACCAGGGGTTCCAGAGGGTCCCCAGCTATATAGTTCCTAGTTAAGAACCAAGTGGATCGCAGACATGTAACTCCGACAGTGTACCGGGTCCATTTGGTTAAACTCCAAAATGTTTGAGAACTGCCCTAGGCGTCTGAGTGCCCTACCTTTCCCTGGGAGCCAGAGGATTGCCAGCATTGGTCGCTGCAGTCAATGAGGCGCGAGGCCTGGTTGATGGAGGAAGACACGTTGAGGCTCTTGACGGCACGTGACCATTCGTCGATCAGCATGCCGCGCTGGCTGCTGTGGTGCTTCTTCAACTGCTTCCCCGAGCGTCCGCAGAACGTCGGAGACTGGCCTGGTGGTGGAGAAATGACACGGTTTGAAACATTTTCAAAGATTTCAAAGGATGCCAAATATAGAAAATCTACAAGCTTGCATCACAATGTGACACTTACAGAAGATATGCATCATACGACCAAGTAGGCAGCTTAAGTGGTTAGCAATAGCAACAGCATCAGCTTAACACATACTGTAGCTCCGGATGAAACGTTTCTTTGCAGATTGCTTTTTCGTACATTTTGGCCTTCCTTCTATATTCTACCACTCATCATCTGGCACGGTTCACGCAGTTTCAGTGAACATGTGACCCACCTGGCTCGTTTATTCTCCCAAAGGAATGCCGGGTGTTGTGTTTGCGTGTCTTGAAGCAGTTTTCGCAGAAGTCGAAGTCGTCGCAGTTCCTGCATTTGAACCGGGGGCCGTTGATGGGGAACATTTGGCAGCCATCGCACCTGATGACAACAAGGTGACTGGATTTCAACAGACAGAACATGGTGGTTAATGGGTGAACCATATGAATAAAGGGACTTTGATAGCCACTCCTACCTGACTCCAGGGTGAACGCTTGGCACTAGCTCCATCTCTGACAGCAGCCCAGTCCAGTGGGACTGCTGGGGGAAGTCCACAATCACATCCTTCCCATTGGCACTGAAAGCTAAACCCAATCAAACCATCATGGGAAATACTTTGTTTTAGTCGCAGGGCATTGGGCGAATAAATTAACATCCTATTCAGAAAAGATGTGGGTACTGTCGATCGATTCTTTCTATCTTTTATTTTTTTGTTTAAATCCATCTGCAACGTTTCTGTAAAAAAATGACAGTTTGTCTAAATAAAAACATCTTTACAAAAACTAAATTAAACTGTCAAGTCAAACCTACCAATTCAGTTCTATCAGCAGCCTCGCACATTATAGCTCTATAATGATAATACAGTCATGTACCATTTTTCTCATCATAGATAATGACGACAGATAAAATAGTATAGCATACCCGGTTCTTAAACGCTGCAAAGCAACATGGGTTTACGGTACCTTTCACAACTCCCACGCTCCTGTGCGTCACAGAGCCCCACTTGTACTTTGGCGTCGTCACCGTGGGTTTCACCCTCACTTTGTCACCGATCTTGATGTGTGACGGGGAACTTTGTGGTGGGAATCCTGGAGGAATGCAATCACTCGTGATTCAAAAGGGCAAGTGACCTTCAGAGGCATTTAACCCATTTTGGGCGGGAACCCCTTTTGGTGCTCATAGCGCGCCACCGAGTGGCGCGCTACGAGCTTGTAGGTCTGCTATTTTTGAAAAATCTAAGAACCACTGACATAGAAACATAGCTTTTTCAGAAAACTGTCAGGATGTAGAAGACATTTTTAGAATCTGATCTCAGGTCAAAATGGATTAATTCATAAAACGACCATTCAGGGACTATTCAGGGAAGACACGACGTATAGGTTAGGACAGATTCAAAAGTCATGTTTACTAATCCCATGTCGTCGCCGCCAGGCGCAAGGAAACCAAGGGTTTTTGGACCTGAAAGAATGACCTGTGTTCCAGTATATCCAACTTACTATTTTCTAGTTAATACTTTTCATTGGTTAAATAAAACCATGTATGTATGTTTTGTAATAATAATCAAAATGTACAAATTAAAGTAAATAAAGTTGCCTCTGAAATGTAGTAAAGTAGAAGTAAAAGTACTGAAAATGTGATATACTCAAGTAAAGTACAGTTACCTCTACATTGTAGACAGTACTTAAGTAAATATACCCAAGTTACTTTCCTGCTTACCAAGGAGCTCAGTGTGGATGTAGCGGACCCAGTACGTGCCTCCCTTCTGCTGCCAGTCACACTGCACGTTCAGGTCGTGAAGGCCATCCCTGTCCAGCTTGATCACTTTGCCCGCGTCTCCCTCATACACCTCCTCATACGTCCGGCAGCACTTCACCATCATGCCCACCTGCACAGAGACCACCCCATATTGATGACAGTGACATAAGAGTAGATAGCGTTTTCTTCGTAATATTGTGATATGGCAAAAGTGTCGTCTTTTACTGGTTTTAATCACATTCTTTTACACTTTCTTACAACTTTTTGCAACTTTCAAAAATGTTCTACAACCTCATGTAGAATGCTTATATTCGGTTATATACCTTTTTTTGTTTGTTTTTTTCTTCTTTTTTTAATTAAATTCTTAAAATCTTGTGGTAGTTTAAACTGCAATAAAACAGCTGAAAGAGTTGGCACCTTTAAAATCATTTCTGCAGAAACGCTTTGCCTGATCGCCAATTTGAAATTGGTTCAGCTGTAGCTTCCTGGTCCGTTTAGAAGCCCAGCTCCCAGGCTGGTTGCTCTTACCTGAATGTTCTCTCTCACATACACAGCGTAGTCTTACCTGAATGTTCTCTCTCACATACAGTACACAGCGTAGTCTTACCTGAATGTTCTCTCTCACATACAGTACACAGCGTAGTCTTACCTGAATGTTCTCTCTCACGTACACAGCGTAGTCGTCGTTGGACTGGAAGTCCGATCTCTTCTTGAACGTCTGGCTCTCCGTAACCACCACTCCCGCGGGCTGACCACATAATATCACAATATCATATATCACACATCATCTATTTACGACAATGGGGTAGAGCCCATTGTGTACACAAAATAACTATTTTTACTTCCGGTCCGCTTCCCTTCACAGGTGTTACAGAGGATACTAATTAAGGCTCTGTTCCATTTAGTGTACAGTGATTTTCAAACGTTTTAATTGCAAGGATCCCCATAACTCTGAGAGTGTACAAATGGAACAAAGAGTGTACACTCTCAGAGTTATTGGCCATTTGGAACCTACTCAAGGACACTTAGTAGGGAAGGGGCCCAAGTTCTTTCCAAAAGTGCGTGTATATATAGAGCCCATTGGACAAGCTGATAGGCTGCCACGATCATTACACTTTACTTTACAAGTAATTGCGATTAACAATTTTCTTTTTTGTTTATTTGTTTTACATGGAAACGATTATGCAAAATAATTGTGATCATCTCAGGTAATTGCGATCAGGCAATTTTGTAATCATTGTGACAGGCTGAGTGGGAGGTGACATGAATGATGGGAGGTTTATGTGTATGATAGAGGGGTGGTTAAGGTCTTACCGTGGGGAAGACTGGCTCCACCTCCTCCATCTCCTCCAGCACCTCTTCATCAGAGTACTCATCTGACACGGTGTCGGCATCGGACACCTCAGTGACGTGGATGTCAGGATGGTCCAGCAGCCAACCCACCAGTGCCTCCACACCTGCAAAGAATGCCCGGAATGAGACTATATCACTGTGTAATAATGTCTTCTAGCTACTGCATGGCATGTCAAATCACATTCGTGTGAAGTGAGAAGCGCTCTTATCATCATGCATCACATTCTGTGCTCAGCCAATCAAATCATCACAAATGTAATTCCGGACAATCACTTTTGTCGTCTACACTTTTCTGCCCTGGCTTTTATCTTCAATATGTACTTTGCTCAGCCAATCAAATCATTGCTATGGTGTGATCAGCAATCACCAATTATCAGTCAATGTTTGTGTTCACACAGACGCGGAAAGCTGGGCATAGGAGGGGCGCTAAAAGAACATATCCTCTAAGATGAGAGATTTTCAGACCAAAGCCTTTTGGTACTAGTGGTGGCAGGTGGTTAATGCCTGCTAGCAAAAACATGTTTAAAGTTATCTGCATGGTCTACAAGAAGTGATACAATGAAATGTTAATTATCAGTGGAAAACTGCGACATTGATGAACAAGCTAAGTGGACAGTTATAGTGTATCCCTACTGTCACACTATTATGAACACCAGCGCAACACAACCCATGCATGTTGCTTTGGACGCTGCACAGTACCTGGCACACCAGAAGCGCTGCCCGTCGTCCCAGACAGAGACTTGAGGGCAAACTCGATGTTCTTCCTCTGGAAGCCCATCTCCATTAGCTGGAGGACGATGGGCAGAGGGGGGATGGGGGAGGTCTTCTGCTTCTTCTGCCGGGGTGGCCTGATGTGCTGCACGGTGACCGGGGTGGTGGCCTCGCTGGAGCTGCTCTCCTCAAACAGCGGAGACGAGGGGTGCGTGGACTCTACGGCTAGGTACTGGCACACCGCCAAGGCTGCGGCCTACGCGTACAGAAACGTGCGTTAATGGTTGGTTACGGGAGATTTACAGAACCTACCAGAAAAGTGTGTGTGTGTGTGTGTGTGTGTGTGTGTGTGTGTGTGTGTGTGTGACTATAAGGATCTGAGTGGTTTGATCTGTCCCACAGACTCACCTCCAGCTCCTGCCTGTCGAAAATGGCCTTGATGGGGGAGGGCTGGGTGGCGGCAGTGAGCAGCTGTTGCAGGAGGAGGAGTGGGGGCAGGGGACCCTCTGGAGACAAGTCTCCCACATCAGGAGACGACGGCACTGGGTCCTCTGTAGGAAAAACACAGAACAGAGGGAACTGCTACTGCACTCACTTCGTTGCCTTTTGAGTCATCAACACAGCCGCCCGCTACTTTGTAATAATTTGTCTAAAATGCCAGGGAATTTTCAAGAACAAATTGTTAGGACTCATTTCTGACGACAATCACAGATGACAAAGTGTATGCTATCGCTTTCCATCAACTATATTTGCCAGTTTTTGTAGTCAGAGAGAGAGATTTGTGCCTCCTAAACGCCTCAGCCAAACTTTCTAGAAAACTACCCGTGGTATCTTGCCGGCAGATTGTGAAAATAAAAGAATATTACGAGGTGTGCACGCTGGGCAAGACCTACGCTGTAGACGGTATGGGGGTGGAAATTGCGGGATTTGAGCGGAAGTACCGCTCAAGGAAATTACGTTAACGCTTTACAAATCTGTTGTAATTGGTCGAAGAAATATCGTATCCGGGGGAAATACATCTGACAGATGTTCCGGCGCAACACTTCCGCCGATACCGTCTCTGCCTTAGGTTGTAAACAGGCTTTTCTCTTCGCAGATGAGTAAGGCTGGGACCGAGGCTACGAGGTCAGAGTTGTCTCTGCGGTGATGGTCGGCTAGTTAAAAAATCTTGGAGGTGCAAGAATTGCAGAAACAAACTTGAGCAAGGAAATGCACTCTGACATTTTGTTATTATCTTGCCAAACTTTGTTTACGCAAGACGTACACTACAGCGGGGTGATGCTCTTACCACTGGGGTTGGGTCCTGTGTCCTGAACGGCCGCCTGGGATAGGATCTGTCGGAGTTTGTCCTGGTGAGAAAGCAAGGCTCGTGCTGCCTTGAGAATGTACAACCTGAGCTGCTGGCAGCGTAGCAAAAGGATGTCCACCTGGTCTGCTGAACACACACACAGACACATTGGAAAGAATTACAGCAGTGGTTTGTAATTTGAAGTACCGCCATAACTCACATTACACTGGACCCCAGCAGGCAAAAGAAATTAAGGGAGGCCTAAAAAGACATGGTGTAGGACGATAGAGAAGGAGCTCCAGCAACATCAGAGCTGGGGGACCGTAGAGAAGATGGCCAATGACAGACGCCGGCTGGTGCCGGTGTAATATAATATATAATATAATATAACATAATATAATAGGGATAAGTATAAGTAACTATAACTGTTACAACCGGTAAGGGTCCATTTGGAACCCCCTTTAGTTTTTTAAAAGGAACCCTGAGGTTCCCTGGACCCCACTTTGAGAACCATTGCATTACAGCCTACATCAGACAGTCAGACTACGGTTTCCCCAAACAACACGTAGAAACTTGTTGTGGAGGTTATGTCAAAGAAACAAGACTGAATCGATCATTAGAGTGCATACAACTTCACAGGGTCACTGATGAGACACAGATCTCATAAATCAAGGTTTTGCTCAATGTTTTGTATATTAACATAATTAACAACATAAAGACACAACCTCTTAACAGCCCCCAGTCCCCTGTGCACTCATCTGAGCCATCTGAGCATCCATCTGCTGTGCGAAGCAATTAAAGTAATGTGTCCTCCCCTGGGGACCAGGACATACTCCTGTACCTGTGAGAGCTCGGCTAAGGGACTTCTTCATGCGTTGTTTCTCCAGCTTACTGCCTGCTAGGTTGACCAGCTGGGCCCACACTGCCAGCATAGGCTCCGTGAAAGGCAGGTTTTGCACACTGAAGGACACGACAGGCAGCTAAATGGAAAACAAACACATGTCATCAGTACTGAGGTCCAAATGTACTACATAAAAGGCTTAGTTATTTGTGACTCATAAATCCAGTTTACCAATGGTTCATGACTTTTAATTAAAATGATCAATATTGGAATACTGAAAATGTGTCCAATGTATCTTTCAAAGACAGAACGTCTCTTTGTTGCGTCTCTCAAACCTGTGTTATTCATATGATTGTCTGCCGTAAATAAATATAGTATTAAACATGAGTCCATTGACCAGTTGTTGTTTTTGTGCATTATTACTGCATTATTATTGTCATCAGGAGAACATTTGGCAAAAAGCAGATCTACAAGCTCACCACACGTTGTAGCGTGACGTGTTGTAAGCTTGTAGATCTGCTATTTTCGGTGAAGAGATTCGGTGGAGATGGAAAAAAAGGAAGGGGCAAAGTACAGACCCCTGGGGGAACTTTAGAGAAATAGCATGGAGACCTACTGAATACTACTGGTCGATAGTTTGCGATATAGCTTTTAAATTACTTTGCCCAGCTCTACGTGAACACCTGCGTACCGGTTTGAGTTGGCTAAGCAGGCACACTCGGCAGGTCCGCATCTCGTGAAACTGGACGGTGATGCGCCCTTTTGGCGTGATGCGCGTGACCGTTCCCTCTCCGTACTCCTCGTGAACCACCTGACCACCCAGGCGGAGCCGTCCATCGATGCCCCCGATCACAGCCAGCACGGCCATCAGGCTGCCCACCCTGGGTCCCTCGGACTCTGGGAAATACTCCTCCAGGAAACACTGTGAAAAGAGGAGTAGAGGGGTCACCTGAACCAGGGTCTGTATCCATTACACTGACTGAACTCTTATACTGCTCCAAAGATTAACAGAACACTTATATATATATATATATATATATATATATATATATATATACACAAAAGCGTATATACAGTATACAGTACATCATACATGTATGTTGCTCACTAAAACTGCAAAAAGAAAAAAGAAAAATTAAGGGAACCCACTTTGTTATTACTCTTACTAGATGTTACAAATGCTTCCTTCATCCTGACTCCTGAAAGCACAGTTGTTCTAGTAGATACAGTTTTGTCATTTAGAGGTTTCAGTTGTGTGTCAATGCTTACAGCCTCAGACTGGCGTCCCGTCATGACGTCAGTGATGGAACTGAGCTGAGTGTTGATGTAGTCGTTGATCAGGCCGTTCCATTGGACCAGAGAGTGAAGGGTGCGCAAGACGGCCACTATCTCCTCGGCCAGCGTGCTGCTGTGAGTGGCTGTGAGAGAGGCCTGTGGGCGGGACTTCCTCCGTCGCAGCGAACCCTCTGTGGCAGGTGGAGAGCATAAGAGCGGGAACATTTTGGCATAAGAGCAGGGAAAAAAGGAGAGGCTGTATAGACCCTTGGGGTCTAAAGTGTAAAAGGTTTAAATGGTGAATCACTCCTTTATTGTGTTATTCTATAAGGAACGTGGGCTGATGTGTGAGCGTACCTCTGAGCAGTGGCAAGTCGGAGGAACAGGTGCTCAGCAGGCTGCCCAGGAAGCCAAACAGCTTCTCCACCAGGAACTTCATGTCGTGAGAGCGCTCCATCTTGTCCCAGGACGGCAGCACTGCCTGCAGCAGCCGTAGCGCCAGGATCTGACCAAACACACGGTGGACTGAATCAGCGATGCCGGCGGCACAAATCCTCAGTGTTCGTTTTACTGAGAGTGTACAAAATAAATGGAACCAAATGGACTTCTTTCTGATGTAAGCCCTCTTCATGTAGTCATAAAGAGACTTCAGGTGCTGTAATGACTAGGCTTCACAGCATTCATGTACCCCTCAGGTCTTCAATACACACTTCAAATAAACCCTCAACCATGCACATCACAACTAGTTGGCTTAGCCTTGCATAAAATGAGTCAGGATCAACTCACATAACAGATGTCATCTCTATAGCACGTACTGTAAAGCATGTATAATGTATAGCAACATCCACAATTTGATGTTTCAAGATGTACATTCAAAATCTCATGTTGTTGGATTGCATGTACAGTTCAGACTTCAGTGAATACCCACTATTGATTTCTGCAAGACTATGTAGGCAGGGTGCACTTCATTTACTGTCCTTGGGGAGGACAAAGGGCCCTTGTGGACAATCTGAAATGTAAACGTGGACGTTCTCCCACTATAAGAACACAGCCTTCCTCTGGAGAAACACTGACTGACTGCCTCACTGTCTTCTCATACATACAGTATGTTACATTTCATACATTTCACGTCACCCAATTAATGGTTAACATTAATATGTTTTATATTTTCAGACTGTATAAAATTTGACACAAAAAGAGGGGGCAGTTAGACCTATGCAAGTGAAAATGTTTAGAAAACCCCTCATTTTGCGCGTAAACTTTAACAATCTTATGAATCACAAACTATCAGGGAATGTTTTCGAACACATGATATTCTGTTAAAGCCACCTGTCTTTGCAGTGTGATGGCGTTGAAGGACTGGTGTCCCTCCACGATGCGGATCAGGAGGCTGATCCATGCGGAGGTGCTGAGGGTGCTGCACATCTGCGGCATCAGAGCGATGCTGCGGATGAATCCCAGCGTGCACCAGCTCCTGTGCTGCTCCCGAGACACCAGCCTGTAGGACGGACAGCCTGAGGAACACAAGGAGACGGGACACGTTAACTTATGGTCCACATTCCTTTGAAATGCTAAAAGAGTAATCATAATCATAAAATTCACTTTAGTCAAGTGGTTTGAGGTGGCCATAACTGAATCGTAGAGAGGCCATCTGGGTCAACCCTAGCCTGGCTAATAAGCCAGACTCAAATCACACTGTCGTGTGGTATTTGAGCCTGGAGATGCTGTGTATGATCTTGTTTCCCGGGGGGCGGGTTCAAACATTTTCTCTTTGACGCAATTGGTCAGAGCTACTGTCAGTCAAAGGTCTCAAGCATTGAACGTCACTGTACCAAAGCCCACCAATATTGCATACCGTGTCCCGATTGGCCACACCAGTTCTCTGGTGTAGGAAATGGGCGTACAATTGAGCCTCTCCAGACCGTAATCCGCCGGCAGGCAATTCTTTTTTGCCAACGGCTGATTCGGTCTGGCTTATTAGCCAGGCTAGGTCAACCCAGTTGATGTGTCAAAGTCCTGAACCAAAACCCTAAATCCCTAATTGCTCCACTTATTAAAAGTGGCCACAATAGTAAGGATCTGTAAATGCAGAGGACAGATTTCACATACAGTATGTGCAAAATACAGTGACACATAATAACCCAAAAAAGGAGTGTTGGATGTGTTACCTGACTTGTCGTTGGCTCCGCTTTCCACCAGCACCCTGAGCAGCCCACAGAGGGTGCGAGTGGCGTCTGTCTGCAACACCTCTGCATAGATACCAGCGGACAGAGACAGAGTCTTCAGCAGGTTGACTGTACTGGTCAGCATCATGGCTGTGGGGTGGTTACTCTTCTCCACTGGTTCCCCTTCTGGAAAGCAGAAACAAAACTGATCAGCACTCATTCTGCCTATTTATGTTTTGTTGTATGCTGGGTCATTAGGGCTGGTTTGCCTACAACCTCACCATTGACATGCATCACCATACAGAGGCCACGATACGATATGTATCACCATACAGAGGCCACGATATGATATGTATCACCATACAGAGGCCACGATACGATATGTATCACCATACAGAGGCCACGAAACAATATGTATCACCATACAGAGGCCACGATATGATATGTATCACCATACAGAGGCCACGATACGATATGTATCACCATACAGAGGCCACGATATGATATGTATCACCATACAGAGGCCACGAAACAATATGTATCACCATACAGAGGCCACGATATGATATGTATCACCATACAGAGGCCACGATACGATATGTATCACCATACAGAGGCCACGATATGATATGTATCACCATACAGAGGCCACGATATGATATGTATCACCATACAGAGGCCACGAAACGATATGTATCACCATACAGAGGCCACGATACGATATGTATCACCATACAGAGGCCACGATATGATATGTATCACCATACAGAGGCCACGATATGTATCACCATACAGAGGCCACGATATGTATCACCATACAGAGGCCACGAAACGATATGTATCACCATACAGAGGCCACGATACGATATGTATCACCATACAGAGGTCACGAAACGATATGTATCACCATACAGAGGCCACGAAACGATATGTATCACCATACAGAGGCCACGATACGATATGTATCACCCTACAGAGGTCACGATACGATATGTATCACCATACAGAGGCCACGAAACGATATGTATCACCATACAGAGGTCACGAAACGATATGTATCACCATACAGAGGCCACGAAACGATATGTATCACCATACAGAGGCCACGATACGATATGTATCACCATACAGAGGCCACGAAACGATATGTATCACCATACAGAGGCCACGATACGATATGTATCACCATACAGAGGCCACGATATGATATGTATCACCATACAGAGGCCACGATATGTATCACCATACAGAGGCCACGATATGTATCACCATACAGAGGCCACGAAACGATATGTATCACCATACAGAGGCCACGATACGATATGTATCACCATACAGAGGTCACGAAACGATATGTATCACCATACAGAGGCCACGAAACGATATGTATCACCATACAGAGGCCACGATACGATATGTATCACCCTACAGAGGTCACGATACGATATGTATCACCATACAGAGGCCACGAAACGATATGTATCACCATACAGAGGTCACGAAACGATATGTATCACCATACAGAGGCCACGAAACGATATGTATCACCATACAGAGGCCACGATACGATATGTATCGCAATACGCGTTGATTTTGAAAAATGAACTATTGCAGTGGTTCCCAAACCTTTAAGCTCAAGACCCAAAAGAGAAATTAGACGTTTGCCCGGGACCTAAAATACTCATTAAAGGCCTCTCTTCCTACAACCTACTACTACAGCGTCATGTCCAGGCAGTGTACCATACCATACATCAAGCTGCCTCATGCTACAGAAACAGGAGATAAGCTCCTGACCTACAGTATATGGGCCTTATGGCTCAGGAACGTTTGGTTCCCAAGGCTACTTACTTACTTAAAGGCCTGTGTAAGAGTCCTGGTAGTCAGACATGGTATTTACAGAATTAAGACAGCATAGAAACAGAACTACTAGGCCATACAGGATTTATACTGCTCTCAAATTCCTTGAATAATACACATTACAGTGGCAGAGGGGATAAATGGAGGGCAAATGTTGGAGTGTTAGACAAATCAAGTTATTATTTTGATTTGGAAATGGGCTGACCTGTGTCGTCCTCTGTGTCAGAGTCCTCTGTGGCAGGCTGGGTGGCGGGCGGTGGCTCTGCCAGTTTGAGGTCATACTTGCCCTCCTTGCCCATTCGGTAGGAGTTGGTGCTACTGGTGTCCCACTGGACTCTGATCCATCCGTCCTCGCCCAGCTCTCCGATAACCCGACCCAGCCCAGGCGCCGGTCCATCCTGTAACAAAGTCGTGTCAATTATGTTGTTGAAAACTATGGCGACAAACATTCTCTGAAAGTGATCTCCCAACTATATCGTTCACCACTATAGCTGTGTTGTGGTCTATGTCATCCACTTGAGTATATCTTGTGTTAATCTTTATCGCTGTCGTGCTTTCTTATCAGTGAAAGCACTGGTCTGTTAAACAAATGCTAGTGTAGACTATTCAACATAAGCTCACTAATGCTGTTCATCTACAGTTCATAATCCTACTGACCTGGTCTCCCCATTTCCAGTCCAGTCCTCTCATGACTCTGGTGCCGATCTTCATCATGGCGGCCAGCTCTGGGCCAGAGGCGGGCAGCGGGGCTGGAGCCGCCTCCTTCCTGGACTCCTCCAGGACAGTGGCGGAACCTCCATGTGCACACAGACTCAGGTCCTCCTCACTGCTGTCTGTGCTGGGACCTGAGGACAGCACAGGGCAAAACGATGGCATGAGATCCTCCTCTGGTCCTTCACAGTCAATGAGAACATACGACGACGTGAAGACGTGAATATGGGTTGTGTTCTTTTTTTAAGCTGGAAAATATGCTGCATCATCGGTTGGTTTGGTCTTAGTCGACCAAAGCCAGTGGTGGAAAAAGTACTGTTTTACTTAAGTAAAAGTATCAATACTGCAACATAGAAATACGTTACAAGTCAAAGTCCGGAATTCAAAATGTACTTGAGTAAAAGTACAAATATATTGGCATCAAAACGTACTTAAAGGACCAAAAGTAAAAGTACTCATTGTGCAGAATGTCTCATTTCAAGTTTTCAAATGCATACCAATCTTTTGAAAATAGCAGATCTACATGCTCACAATGCGTCACATCGCAAACCTAAAAAGGCTGGTCTTTGCATAATTGCATGTACAGTATGCAAGAAACTGAGTACAGTAAATATAACTGATTAGTCAACACATTCCCATGACTATTAGTCAGCTCTTTAGTCAAGGATATCCCTAGAATGTAATGTAATGTAATGCTGCACTAATGTGATGTCGAGTGTCTTGTTCGTAGTATTGCGTTAATGTCTTCTTGTTGGACTGCCACCATACGAGATGTTGAAGGAAAGGTTTTTATTTATTGCCAAGTACACTTGGCAGTAAAGTGACATCTCTGTGATGTGTCTCTGTAATGTGGAGCATGCTCATTGCTCACCGATGAGCCTGAGTATGCTCTGTGTGAGGGCCAGCGTGCCGGAGTTGAGCAGCAGACTGAGGCTGTTGGCTCCGTGCTTCAGGGACAGCATGTGGATCATGGACAGGAGGAAGCGGGCTTGTGGAATGGTGCCGAGACTCGGGCCTGCCGGGTTCTCGTTGGTGATGGTCTGCAGGGGAACGGGTTGCACGCCTGGTGGTGCACGGGCAAAAGAAAAATCATAGTACGTACTTTAGCTCAGGTTACCTTCTGATCATACAGATATATGATAACCAGGCTAGCCATGTAAATGATATGATAACCAACTACCAGTTACCAATTACCAGCTACGTACATGTGATTACCAGCTACATGTTTACAGGTATGTGGCCAGTTTATTTCAGGTATGACATTAACTATTGCAGTGGTTCCCAAACATTTTAGTTCTTGATCCAAAATTTTTTCCCGGGACCTAAAATAGTGAAAATAGCTGATCTACAAGAGAGTAGTAGTAGATCAGCAATTTTCACTACTTATTCAACAATTGTTTTCTAATTTATGGAATTTCTTCAATTTTTAATGTATTCCTTCACGAAATTACCAAAATATGAATTCATGAAACATGGGGAATGTTTATGAAAATAATAATACCAGTTTTAATGCCGTGATTAAAAACTAAATGTAGGAAACCAAAAAATCAAGGCACCCATAAAGATCTGTCCGTGACCCACAAATGGGTCCGACTCCTGACACCCTGTTTGGGAACAATTAACTATGGTTTGGGAACCAGTGAACTATGGCGTCTACAGAGGCGTGCTGCGCACCCACCCAGCTCTTTGAACTTGACGCTGGCCTCCAGCAGGATGTTGCGGACATTCTGGATGGCCCAGGAGTACAGCTTGCCGAAGGTCACCTCCAGCAGCATGCGGTTGAAAGGCGGGATGAGATCCACGTGCTTCAGGCAGTCCGACAGTGGCTCGCTGCATGGCAGCCACAGATCAAACATTACAACAGGAAATGAATCCATCGCCACAGGTTTAAAGGTAGGGTAAGTGAGTTTCTTTGGTTAAAAAGAGTGTTCAAAAGTTCTCAAAGTACTCATTGCTATAGAGTGTTTTTTCAGTAACAGGAGTCTCCATGTCTCTCCGGCTTTTTATTTTTATTATACATAAAATGCATTTTCAGATGGGGATACCAATTTTATACAATCAGGATAGAGAACGCAGTCAGGATACAGATTTGTGGAATTGTAAATGATGACAAAGAAATGAGCAGACAAACTTGGAACTGGAACACTATAAAAAATGAAGCTGATGATGGCTACTCAGTACTCACCTACCTGAACATGTATGTTCTGTTTATTAAAGAGCCGGGCAGACAGGGAGACCCATGTTACTGAAGGAACACTCAATAGCAATTATCAGAATATAGTGATTTAACCTTTCAACAAAAAACATTGTTTTAACCAACAAATATCACTTACACTACCTTTAACCGACATAATGTAGATGCTTTCATGATGTTGCTAAGAGAGCTTTATTTGGTTGAGCACTGACATGCTTTAAGAGAATTGAATAAGCTTTTGTTAGAGAATGTATGCTACATCTGAACTATGATTTGGCCATATAGCCACTTTTGCACTGACGTCCGTATTTTAGGCACATTTTCTATAGTTTCTATAATTGCAAAAAATAGCCGTTCCACAAGTTTATAGCTATTTTCACTATTTTGTCATTTAACAAAGACATACAAAGTATATACTGTAAGCCGGTTTGGGTAATTAGGGTGTATGATGTACAGTAATGTGAAAGCCTGTTGACATACCCGATGTTGGTCCCTTCTGGTATGACCCGCTGCCAGCCACACAGCATGGCGTACTGCACCGACGGCAGCAGGAAGCTCTTGGAGGCCAGCTTCAGCATGGTGTCGATACCCTCCAGCCGAACCTCCGCCCTCTCCAGCTGTGGCGGCGAGGAGAGGCAGTAATGTAAATAAAACTCTGTTTGGGATCCTGTTCACTTAATTCAGAAGGCTACCACATGCAATGCAACCTCTAAGAAACTCCTCTCTGCGCCCAGCACTTTTCTTTGATCCTTTCGTTCCTGGAAAACTAAATGATGGATCTTGAACTAATTTCACCCTAAATCTGTGATGTGAGCAAAAAACTAACTATAGAGATACATACTATGTATATACATATATACATATGTATATATGTATGTGTGCATACCGTATATGCTAAATGATATACCTGTATTCTAATTTCCTCTATGTGTATCTTTATTGGTTGCTCTATTGGCCCATTAACTCCTTGTGGAGTAAATAAAGTTACATCTTAAATGTTTCAAATGAAGTGTTTTTAGATGAATCTCACCTGTTTCAGGAGACACTTCCTCATCCTCTCCACATCGAGAGGTTCTTCTTTCAGTGCAAACTCCACTATGGTGGCCATGAGGCTGGACTGAGAGAAAATGCCCATAACACTGTGCTTCAGCCACCTGTACTTCTGAACACTGTTCACTGTGTTCATGAGAGGATGCCACTTGTCCTGCTATGAAAACACCAATACAACAATGTTAGGTTTCACAAAAACTGTAACCGTTACATTGTTCTCCAAACCATTAACATAGCAGATATACTACTGTATAGCAGGTATAGAAGCTCATCACAGTACGTACGTCACTTTGTGCCACGCTGAAAGCTTGTACTGCTATTTTTGAACATATTTGAAAATTCTTAAAAGTGTGAGAACTACTGATTCAGAAGGCATTGGTAGAATCAGCCTCGGGTCTTAATGGGTAAGACATTTTATACTAGAATAAATTGCCGGAAAATTGTATCTAAATCCCTGAATGTGTCGACACCCTATGCAAGGAATAATTTATCCCCTTCCCTGACCGACAGGTGTCAGGAACCTGTTCATTAGTAAAAGAGCAATCACACCTTCAGCATTGCCTGGTGAAAGAAATCAGTCATTCATACTTTCTGTGTGCGCCATTTGCATGCCATTAAAAATAATAAGACACACGGGAAATGAGTTGGCAAATAATGCCATTCATTGACAACAAATAAATAATACCCTGGAGAGAGAAAGGGAATGAGCACCTTGGGCGTTTTGCTAGTGGGTGATTTCCTGTCGCCAGACGTGGGGTTAACAGGGACAATCAGCTCCTCTCCGTTGGTCCCTTCATTCTCCAGCTTTGGCTCCTCCAAGTCAGCAGACTCAGACTTTTTAGGCACTGTTAAAGTTAAAGGCATTCCAACTTAGTTATCGGATATTGAGATTTGGCCCATGATAATGTAACAATGTGGTCCATCTCTACTGGCAATATCCCTATATTTATATAGACCCCCCATGACACTATGTGCTATATCTTGCGCCACCCCTTAGCCCTTATCCCTAAACCTATTAGGTAGGGTCACATGTGCCCTCCTGTTTAAGCCCTACACTAGATATCATTGGGTAATGTTGGGGTACCTCTTTTTTTCCTGCGGTCCCTGATGAGTTTGCGCGTGATTCTCTTCCAGCGGGGCTGAGAACTCAGCAGCTTCAGCTTAGACACGATGGACAGGTCGTTGCTCACGGCCGGTCGCAGCTCATTGAACAGGAAGCGCAGTCGCTCGATGACCGGGGCGCACACCTCCTTATAGGAACGACCCTGCTCCTGGTGGGTCTGACCAAGCACATCAAACAACATCACTTTCGGTTGAAGTCACAGTGCAACGCCAAAACGTGCAAAACACGTTTTGTAAGAGAATAACTAATTTCAGTGTACCTCGAACTAGGATTTGGTCATAAGATTACACCCTACAAGTGGTAGTTAATTTGATAGCAACTTGTTTAGCCCCAGAAACCAGAATTAAAGACCTGTCCCACCAAGTATGAAACATTGGTGTAGCTCTGAGAGAGAGAGAGATCAACCAGGTGCTCAATGGAGATAAAAGTTGAGTAAAAAATGTAGATTGGTGCTTCTAGGGTCAACAGAAACCGAAACTTGAAAAAGAGCAGGGATCCGAGCAATCATGTGAACAAAATGTTGTGCAGCTTTGGCTGTGTCATGCCAAATGGAGTTTTCTTACAAAGCCATGCTACTCCTTGTATAACAAATTAGTTACACCGAACCTGGCTCCCACACGTCATTAAAGATTCAGAGGAGCAACTCGTATTACAGAGCTGTCATCCGTAGACGTTGGACAGCTCTCAAGTCTGATCTATAGTGTACATAGTCGTACTATGGTGTCCTGGGTCGAAAATAGGCAATCTACAAGCTCACAAAGTGTCATGATGTGGCGCATTGTGAGCTTGCAGATCTGCTATTTTTAGCAAGGGACACGGCACAAGTATAAATCAGGTTTCACACACACCATACCGTACCTTGATTAAAGAGCACTTGGCCTGGTACACCATGCGGCACACGTCAATCACAGATTTGGGGAGGGACCTCTGCTTCCCCTGGTCCACACCCAAGGCACACTGATTGACAAGTGAGAGTGCAACATGACCTGTGACAGGAACAGATATATAGCATGTTGTTTAGACAGTCTACACATAAAATACATTACATTACATTACATTACATTACTACTACATACTATGAAAACATTTACATGACAGTATAAGAAAAACAAGTTAAAAACTTAAAATACAAATGTTATATAGGTTCATTGTTTACCTGGTATCCTAGTTTCTTGAGGCACTATACTACTCTCTTTGCATTTATATTTATGTGATTAATTACTTTGTTTATTGTAAATTGTTCTGGATGAGAGCGTCTGCTAAATGCCTAATATTGTTCTGTTTGTGAATGAGAAAGCATGCACTTGATGTCTGCTGCATAGCTTAACAAGTCATTGTTACATGTTCACATGTGGTGGTTAAATAATTATGTACATGGAATGGTTTGTTGTTGGTTTTTTTCCCCAGAAGAGAACATTTTGGTTGATAGACAACAAGATAGAGCAAAACAGTGTGTCTTTATATATATTATTTATTTTGGGCCATCTCATGAATTCCGGCGGGCGGCGGTGGCTAAGGGGTAGAGTGGCTGGATGGTAACTGCAAGGTTGCCAGTTCGAAGTTAGTGTCGAAGTGTCCTTGAGCAAGACACTGAAACCCTAATTGCTCCTGATGTGCTGGTTGGTGCCTTGCATGGTTTCCGCCGCTATCAGTGTACAATATTTGGCCCATGATGTGTGTGAATGGGTGAATGTAATGCACTTTACATCTATGTAAAGCGCCTTGGATAAAGGCGCTATATACTGTAAATGCACCATTTACCATTCCACCATAGCTTAAATAGTAAAAATGGCATTCATAAAATACAAAATGCATGCGTGCATGCGTGCCTGCGTGCGTAGATATACTGAAGTTTACCCAGATCTTGGTGTTTTAGCAGGCAACAGAGCAGCAGACGCCCGACCTCCTCTACGGGATGCTCCAGTGGGAAGGTGATGGGGGTGATGAGATGATACTGCTTACAACAACGCTCGATTTGGCATAGAAAGTCCTGCAGTGATGTCACAGATGAGACAATACACACAAAAATGTGTAAAATGCATTATGCTTGCTTGTCTTCCTGACTGTAACTGCAAAGTGAAGGCAAGGGGTGTCCCGCCCTCTGCTCACAGTAAAATGTATGGAAGAGATAACGTTTTCATAATCAGTTAAATTAATGAGTTCCATTAAGTGCCACATACATACCTTCACAGTGTGGTCCTGAGTGTTGTTGTCGGCGATGGCCTGGAGGAAGGGCTGTGCGTGGTCGCTGAGGGTTATTCTACGGAAGTACAGCTTGGTCTTGTCTGGGTTGGTGGAGCTGCAGTGGTCCTCGTCCTTCTCCTCGTTGTAGTTGTAGTGCATCTGACTGGTCTGCAGACCCCCAGAGAAGATGGACGACTGGAGCCACTCTGGGGGAGGCAGGGCAGGGGGAGCACCAAGCAGCTTAGAATCAGTGGTTCCCAAACTTTTTAGCCCGTGACCCAAAACAGAAATTAGACATTCTCCCGGGACCCAAACTAGTGAAAATAGCAGATCTAAATATCTGTTCCAATTTCTGGAATTTCTTAGATTTTTATTGTATTTGTTCATGAAAAAAGAAATTGAATTTTGTTTTTAATTCATGAAAACTTTAGCTTGTTTGTAAATGTTTTTGAGAAGAAAAGGGTCCCGCACACTGTCTTCACTTATAGAGCAGTAGTTTTATTAGATGACAACGTTTCGGTCTAAACTAAGTCAATACTCTGGATGGTGTGTACATGTAAGCTGAAAATGTCTCTTAGTGAACTCACTGGCACATTCTATCTCCATGGCGGACAGGGGGGTGCTCATGGTCAGGTAGGAGGCGTGCAGCCCCAGCAGCAGTCCCAGGTTCCTCTCTGTGTCGATGAGCGGAGAGGACAGACTGCTGAGGTCTGGGGTCGTCACGGTCTCCTGGTTGGGCTAGAGATGACAAGGCCGTTAGAAAAGACGATAAACAACTTGGAGAACATGTTAGACATTTGGAACAACTCCCGAGCAGGCAGCCCATACCTCCATGTATTGGCCAACGCAGAAGGCCTGCATAGATTCCCTGGTGTCCTCGAACTGCAAGGCAGCTTCCAGTGCCACCACAGGGTCCTCTGTGGCAAACTGGGCTGTAAGGAAAACATACTAACTCTGTTAGAAGAATCGTGGCATTTAAACTTCTATCATCAATGTATTAGTCGAGTCTCTTCGTCTGTGCACACGTACAGTATGTATGCACGGTATGTCTGCAAGTATGTATGTCACGCTGTCCGCAAACCTGAGCTGAATCACATTACCGACAAGGCGACGAGCCACTCAACTCATCTATGCACACACCTAGGTTTCCTTTTTGTCACAGGTGTGACTCCTTCAACGCGTAAGTCAAAAGAAACATATCCTAGGACTTTATTATTGCAATCCTATTGTACCGTGCCCCACAATATGGTGACAATTTCATTTGAGAAGCTCCCTACAGATCAGATCAAATGTCAACTGGAACCATATGATATGATAGGAGGATTTTAAACCGTTATCGCAACCAGTGAGGCCTTCAAGTCCTACCCAGGATGCTGTTCCCAGCGAGGGACTGGGACTGGGCCTGGAAGTCTTTGATGTCGTAGACCTTGCCATCGATGACGGTCCAGAAGCCGCCGTCCTTGTTGTGGTTCTCCAGGTCGGCCTTGCGGATCAGGGACACCTCCTCGTTGTTCTTGGAATTCTGACCCGAGAAGAATGAGCCTGGAATCAGGAGAGCACATGAAGGTTACTCAAATGCTAGTCACACTGTGTCATAGTCTGTGTTCTATCATAATATCTCCCCCTCTGTAGACAATATGAGCAATATAAACATACTGAAAATGAAATAGTGTGACAAAACTGACAACACTTTCAAGTCGTATCGCTCAGCTCTAGGCCTGCGTTAGGAGCTTTACCCATAATGCCCGGCCACGCCAAGTCCTCGTTGTCGTCCCTCTCGTGTCCTGGGGACAGATGATTGAAGCGGTCCAGGTGTTCGAGGAGACCAGCAAGGAGAGGGATGGAGCCCGTCTCCTGCATGAGGCCTCCATCGATGGTGAGGAGCAGGACGATGGACACCACCAGCTCAGGCAGGAGGACACCTACATGACAAGAACCAGTCATGGGTTGTGGAGCAGTGCTTCTCAAATGTTTTCAGTTAAACATGGTGTGCATGATTAGGCCATAACTCAAGAGAGTGTGAAAATGGAACCAAATCCATTTGGGTCCATATTGTACAACAAATATTTGAGGGAATTACCAGTCAGATCTCCTTCAATGACGCGAGACACTTCGGCAAAGTGGCGATGGCCGGTGAAGGCGATACTCGTAGCTACTGGGAGGATGTCTCCGATGTGAGTACATAGCAGGGCGATGTACTTCTTCAACAGGGAGCCCACACCCAGGAGCTCTGGGTCTGTACAAAGAAGGGTGGAAGGATAACCAACACATGGAGTCATAGACATTCCTGCAAGTGGAACCCAATGGGCTATATGCCCACAGAGTAACTCTTCCTACTTCCGGCCGCTTCCCTACTTCCTTCAGGTGTTACCGATGATACTAATGAGGGCCCTGTTTCATTTAGTGTGCAGTGGTTCTCAAAAAATGTAATTTCAAGGACCCCCATAACCCTGAGTGCACTCAGAGTTTGTGTACACTTTCAGAGTTACACACCCGCAGGGGGCCACTTGGAACCCACTCAAGGACACTTTGAGACCCACTGGTGTAGCAGGGTGTTTCCAGTCAGCCAACATGCACAATAGCAGCACCCTGACTCTGTTTGACCAGAATGGAACAGAGCCTTCATTAGTATCATCAGTAACACCTGTGAAGGAAGTAGAGAAGGGGCCCAAGTTCTTTCCGAAATGGCGTGTGTGCATAGAGCCCATTCTGTGATAACTAGCTAATGCTCAGTTGGTGTCCAGAAAGTAAATTGAATTTGATAGCAGTATTGACACTTACTGTATCCATTGGTGTTCTCTGTGCCGTTGACACCCAGGTACAGCTTGCTGACCAGTAGCCTCTGGAATCGTAGCAGCAGGTCCAGAGATGCAGAGCGCTCCTTGCTGACCTGCTCTGCATCTAAACAGTTGGAGATGCGCCGCGCGACGTCCTTCAGCCTTGCGATTGTCTGGGAGGCGATGTTCCTGCAGATGACGTCAACTCGGTTAATATCACAGAATCGCAGAATGTGCCGCCAAGTGGGTCATGAACTTGAGCATGATCATTGTCCCAGTCAAAGATGTGTTTGTACCTCAGTAGTTGCTGCACCAGCTGCACCAGTGGCAGGCTCTGCTTGCCGGCCGACTCGTAGATCCCCGTGTTGATGAGGTCTTTGTCCAGCATGGCACGGCAGCGTTGCATGGTGGATGCATTGGCCTCCTGTTCATCTATCTCCTTCTCCTTCTGGGCCTCCTTTTTGGCTTCAATGTCCTGGTGTGAAGAGGATGATTAAAATTACATGAACCCTCGGGTCCCAGTTCTGTACATGTCATAATAATTAGTGTCAGTCAGAATACAGCCTGTGGTTTACATGTTGTAAACCACAGGCTGACACCAGAATGACCCTCACTGATATCATGTCACCCTTAAGTGATTCTGGGCTATATCATGCGCCACCCCTTAACCCTTATCCCTAAACTTATTTGTCATGTTTTACTATTTTGAAAAACCTTTTAAAATAGTTCAAATCTACAGGCTCACAACGTGTCGATATAGATCAGCTAATTTAATTATTTTTAAATGTTTTTCAAAATAGTAAAAAATGGCAAATAAGTTTAAGGATAATGGGTAATAAGTGGTGGCGCAAGATAGGGCCCAGAATCACTTAAGGGTGACATGATATCAGTGAGGGTCATTCTGGTGTCAGCCTGTGGTTTACAACATGATGAAACATAAGAGTCAGCGTATATGAATAAATCATGTGTGGGAGACGAGTGCAGGGCTGCGACTCATGCACCAATGCACTGACCTGGATCTCGGCGGTGATGGCCGCGTTCAGCGCAGACTCCAGCCCTCCATCTGCCATCAGGCTGCTGACTAACAGGTCGATCATGAAGCGACGCCCGGGGCTCACGCTCATCTCGTTTCCAGATGCTGAGGAAGACCAAGATTTAGTGGCTGCTTCGTCGCCAAGTTGTTTATGTATGAATTCATAAAGATTTGTTTATTTATTTTTTAATTAACTAATTCTGTGCCATGGAAGTCTCAATGGTATCTCAAAACAGCCTATAAAAAATAAATTGTATCGGCCTAAACAGAAGGAATGTGCTCCAATATTGTTCTGCTGGTGAAATATCTATCTATGGAGCGAAGTTGAATGGCGCTCCATAGATAGAAGCGAGGCTAGTCTGTATACAGAAAACGTAAAAAACACGTAAAACACGCCAACGACAAAAATCACCATGAGGAAAAAAAAACATGTAAAATACGTCAGTGGGACATGAGTTAAATACAAAGATTTTCTTCAAAGCTTTATATATGAACTTTTTATATGAACTAGTAAAATGTCTAATATTTCTGCAGAATATAATTCACTGTATTTTAGTCACCATGTACATTTATCACTTTTATAATAACTTTCAGCTAAGACATTTCGTGTAGAGGGAAAAAAGGAAGTGCTCACCTGCATTAGGTAGGAGTGAGGACAGAGCCCGGGCTCTCTCCTCAGCAGTGGGCAGCAGCACAGACCAGCCGCTCTGGAGGACGGCCTGGGCGGCCGCCTGCACCGAGTTGAGCACCCCGGCGTTGCTGGCGAGCATCACCACGGTCTGCTTCACATTGTTGAGCAGCCCGCTGCCCAAGCCCAGGCCCAGCTCCTCGGGGTCCACCTGGTTACTAATGGCCGCGTGGAGCTGAAAGACCAGACAGACCAATGTTCTCATGAGCAAACTATAGGAAATTAAGGCACTTTCACACAGAGTCTGATGCAATTTTAATTGTATTGATTGGTTTTTAACCCATTCAGGCCTGACGTCGAAATAAAAAAAAATGTTTTCTAAATCATGAACATTTTCTGAAAGATTTGAGGCACATTTTAACAATTTTTCAAAAATAGCAGACCTACAAGTTCATAGCGCGCCACTCGGTGGCGCGCTATGAGCTTGTAGATCTGCTATTTTCCAATAGCTAAATTATAACATAATGTTTAAAACGCCAAAAGGGGTTCCCGCCCAAAATGGGTTAATCCATCTGGGGGGAAAAAACGCAGATTCAAACCGCTAGTTCCCAACTCTAATCTGACTAAAAATCAGTTTGGCGCTAGAAACATACTACAGCTCTGTCTACCTGTAGTCGGAGCAGGTTGAGTGTGGCCACGACCATGCACTCCTTCTCCTGTGGAGGAGGCCAGTCGGAGCTGCCGTCCATGCCCTCGCTGACCTGTCGTAGGAGCAGATCCAGCTGCTCAAAGGTCATAGGGCACACGTCCACCACGAAGGGCACCCTCTGCCCGACGGACCACTCAGAGCAGGAGGACCAGGCAAAACTCTGTAAAAACAACATGGTCAACTGGTTTCAACATGGTCTGTGAAGGTATTGCATTACTTTTATTTTGGTCTAGTTCAAGTGTGCGTTGTGTGTGGGGGGTTGTAAAAAGTATCTTTTGGGTATCATAGATGGCGTGCTGGGGGATTAGCAACTGCAGCCACGTAGGTTTACCTGTCCCGGGCCACAGGAGATGCCCACAATGTGCTTGGAGTTGAGGCCCGGCAGTGCTTTGGGCTGCTTCTTGTTGGAGAACAGTGTATCAAAGTGCTGTAGTTTGTCGTTGCTGCCCCAGCTGTGCACCTCCCCGTCGTCAGTGAGAGCCAGGCAGTGTGTGGAACCCACAGCGATGTCTACCACCTTCTTCCCTGCCGTGGGAGAGAAAAGGTTACATTTCAAGCTCAACTTTACTGTCATTTTAATACAATGGGTAACTATTGTACTCTGGCTCTTCTCTGCCTTAACCACATGAATCCCAGCAACCCTATTAGGCGTAATACCAGATGCTCTCTTATGTATACATTGAACATGATACAGGAGAACATTACATATTCTACAACAACAATGTGCGATACATAAAGAAACCAGGTGCTCGATGGAGATGCAAAAAGTAATAGTGAAAAGTAGGCTGGTGCTTCAAAGATCAGTGGGACTGGAATACTAAAGACAAGGCGGTGATCTGAGCACTCAAAAAGTTAAAAATGAGGAAAGGGTGGATAAAAATAGATGGCTTCTTTTAACTTTTATAAATTAAATCTATTTGTATCCACCCTCACCGCCTTGTCTTTAATGTGCGGTACATAATTGGCACATCAGCAGTTCAGAAACCTGAGTTGATGCTCTGGGAGTGTTTTTTTTCTTCCTCTCTCTCTTTTGTTTACGAAACAGAACAGAGCATAAGTCCTTAATGATTTTTAGAGCTTTCCTTTCACATTGAGTGATGTAAATGTTCTGAAAGGGTGGGAAGTTCTGAACAATGAATTCTGTTGCTGCCTTCACAGGCCTTTGTAGAAGTATGTGGCCCTGAGCAGACAGGTTGCTAAACCACAGGCAGAGGGTTAATATTCTAACTGGGCAATATAGTATATGAGACTAGATATCGTCTGGAATTTTGGATGTCTGTTACCCATTTTCTCTCCTCAATTAATTCATACCCACACATTTCTGTGCTACCACTGCTGTTGTAGAGTGATGTGTAGAGTGAGGTGAAGCCTGAGCCCTACCCAACCTGACCAATTAGCATAAACGTTTGGCCTGAGTAAAAACAAAAAGATGTCTGTACAATTGATGTCAGCAGTGGATCAGATAAATAGAGAGAGAGAGCGAGAGAGAGAGAGAGAGAGAGAGAGAGAGAGAGAGAGAGAGAGAGAGAGAGAGAGAGAGAGAGAGACAGACAGACAGACAGACAGAGAGAGAGAGAGATTTGCAAAGAGCATGGCTCTGGAGAGCATTAGCGTGCGCTCACACAAACTAGAGGGTTCACCGTCGTAAACAACTCACCCTGCAAGCTGTCGAGCAACTTGGGATAGCGGACGTGCTCGTCGGTGCCGTGGCCCAGGCGCTGGTTGTCCCCTTTTCCCCAAGTGTAAACCTGGCCGTCCTTGGCGAGCGCCACCGAGAACTGACTGCCGCAGCACACCTTCACGATGTCCAGGTCCTGCAGCTTCTCCACCAGCTTGGGTGTCTTGCAGCCGTCGCTGCCGCCGCGGCCCAGCTTACCGTAGTCGCCGTCACCCCACGACCACACCTGACCTGCAGTCCCACAGGGAGAGGACAATGTTTGAGAGACAACAAATACCTTGTTAAAACTTTGCAATCTGAGCCATAGACCACCAGTGGTTCCCCACTTTGAAAACCACCGTCCTAGACCGACTCCAGTCGGTAAGTCCTTTCTCTCCTGCTCACCGTTTTCCGTCACGGCGAGAGTTTGTGCATCGCCACTGCCACATGCCACATCTAGGACCTTCAGTCCCTTCAGTGCCGTCACCAGCATGGGTGTGGTCTGGTCCTCACTGGAACCTGTGAAGACAATCAAGGACAACATTCCCTGTCAGCATCCCGGTTGTGGACTCATTCGGGATTTGTTGATTTCATTTGCTGGGTAGAGAGGCAGTCTGGGAAGGTCCAACGTTGGACCTCCAGCTCGCCCCATCTACATGTTGAACTGTCCCTGAGCAAGAAGCAATTTCCCCTCCCACAGGGACCAGAAAAAAACCCACTTTCGACTGGTGAACTTTTTCAAAGGTTTTCAAAAATGCAAAAGAAAATAGCAGCTCTATAAGCTTGTGATGCATTTTGATGCGACGCCTTGTGAGCTTGTAGATAGACTACTTTCACTACTTGTGTGACACTCTTGTATGATGAAGTTAATTAATATGCATTAATGTGCGAAAAAAAACACACAAAGTTGAAATACGGTTCTCACCGTGGCCCAGGCGGCCGTAGTTCCCTCTTCCCCAGGTGTAGAGCTCCCCGTCAGACGTGATGGCAGCGCTGTAGGTGCTGCCACAGGCGATGTGCACCACCTGCTTCCCCGCCTGCTTCCCGTTGAACGCTGTGATCATGGCAGGCTCCTCCAGATACCTGGGATTGGAAATCAATAGTCATGGACTTACATTCCTTCCTTGTTTTGATCAACCTTTCTCCATGTAGCATTTACTGGTTTGGAGGAGATTATATTCATTACAGGTGTTAACAGTCCTTAATTAGACCGTTAACACCTGGGAACTTTTTTCATGTGATGAATTCGCCAAAACTGTTTCATACGTAAACACACAACGATAAAGCAACGCAAACTGTATTAGTAAAATAAAAGCATCAAGTTGTATCAACTAACTACACTACTACAGTGTATGAAATGAATAGTTTGGTTACGAAATACTCGGGCTGTCAGTTTCCCTCTATAATCCCATTCGAATTTATAATTTTTTATATTCTATATATTCAAATATTTTATACAATATACAACTATATAAAATAATTTATAGTTGTACAATAATAAACACCCACGTGCACACATAAGCTATAATAACAGGCGAAACCCAATTTTCAAGAGAAGTTTATGGGGGGAAACATTTAAAGGAGAGGAGTCTATACGCATTTCCAGCATACTTCTGTATTTTATTGAATATGCATGTGTTGAATATCAGCATCAGTATCATCAGGTGTCTCTCGTTCCATTGACTATAGTTTCTTACGTGGTGTCCCCGTGTCCAAGACGGCCACCGTCTCCACAGCCCCAGGAAAACACCTCCCCGTTGGCTGACAGGGCCAGGTAGTGCTGCCCGTCGGGGTGAGCAGCCAGCTTCATGGTCTTTCTGGAGCTCAGAGCGTGGACTAGCATGGGAGACTGCAACGACACCAACACGGAGACAGAGCGGATTTCCCTTTGAGCTATTGTTGCTTGTAAGCTTTGCTTGTGAGCTTTGCATGACAAAATAATTCATACCAGTGTGGTGCTCTTGTAGTTCTGGGTGTAAACGGCACCGCTGCTAGACAAGATCAGAAATCCCTTCTCTGAGCAGACGATCTGATTGACTCCCAGGCTGGACAGGCCCTTGCACTGGATGGGGCCGTTGACGTTGGCATAGAGCTTCCAACCCAGCAGACCCCAGGCTATCACCTCCTGCAGGGTTCCCTATAGTGCAAGCAGATGGACAGTTGGACACAGTCACAGAGTGTCTCATTGACTGCTGCTGATGTGTATATTATATACAGGCCTGCACACAACCGGTGCGCCAGTGCGCATGCGTCGTCAAGATGTTTTCTGCACGGTAGATCAAAGGCATGTGAGGCGCATTTGCGCCCCAACAGCTGAGACAGTTATGTAGAGAAATCTGACAGGCATTCCAAAGGAACTCAAATGTGATGTTAGAATCTTTACACGTGACTCTTATTTTGAAGAGGAAGTCAGAGCACAGGAAGTCCGTTTCAGTTGTAAACAAGCTAGTATGACACTGTCATAGTGCTAGTCGCTAAACCACGCAACCATATTTACAATGTGAAAACCATGCATCTGTCACTTGAACAACACTGGAATTACTTTACTTAAACATGGAACCTGCAGCAGTAGGTGAGTAATTAGTGTGGTTGCCCTAAAGGGCAACCAGACTATTGTAATTGTAACACTTTATTTTTACTGGAGTAACCTTTTTTTTTAAACGCTACTCCTCCCACAGTTTTAACTGTACGCACTTGACCCATATGTCAAATTGACCAAAAAAATCGGGAATGGTGTGCTTGCTCATTGCTAAGAGAAATATTGTATAGTTTAATTGATATGAATTTATTAGTGAATTAAATTTCCCCATTGACATGAATGGGAAAATGCGAAAAATCACGTTCAAGTATTTTTTCCTCGGAGACCGTAAGAGCTATAGTTACAAAACTTGGAGGGATAATTCGTAATACTTACTAAAATTAATTAACTTATAATTATATCGGTCGGCCTCATGGTGGCGCTATAACAGCCCACTTTACGCTTTGGCTTATAACTCTTGAACCGTATGTCGTAAATTCAAAATTTGCGTCATGATAGACTTTCCGCCATTTAGAATTTTCTTCAAAACACACTTTAATTTTCGGATTCTACAGATTCTGTCCGAATCTCACAGAAATCGGTACACATGATCTCTGGACCTATCGGACCGCGTTTACATTTTTTTTCAGATTTTTTGAAAAAATTTTGTCCGTATCGTTCGGCCTTAATCGTCGTCCGAAGTTAGTGGGAGGGGCCTATTTTACAAAAAATGCCTAAAATCCCGAACGGAATGTCCAATCCATCCCAAATTTGAATCAGATGTCGTGGGTGGTTTAATCAACCCAGAGCCAAAATTAATTCTATTTTCATCCATAAGGGGCGCCGCAAATGCGAAAAATGTAACCGCTTGTTCCGCTAACTTCACCCGTGTGAAGTTAGTGGCGCAACTCTGTGTGGGGGTCCCCAGGGGGGCCCCAGAAGTCCCAGACCCACAGGAACGCGGCCAGGGTGCCAGCCCGGTTCCGGCGAGCCAGCCCGCGTCCGAAACGGTCGAGAAATGACAGAGTTACAGTGTGGGGGTCCCCCAGGGGGTCCCTCTACTGTACTGTACCTTCACTGTACTGTAACACCTCAAATCATCATATATAGGCTACAGTTAATTGTGAAAACCAACCAAACGCTATTTTTCGTGCTCGGACAGACCCAGCCAGCCAGCCAGCCAGGGACAGACCCAGGGACACACAAAGCTAGATAGGAGTGGTTGCACCACTCAAAAGTTATTTTCACAGGGGTGAGATGACATTGTAATTTGCAAGCGAAATTATTCACAGGGGTGACGTGACAGTGTAATTGGCTGGCAATATTAGTGGGAGGGGCATATGTAAGCTACTGACTGGCAACCACACTTTGCAATTTTTTTAAATTGCAACCTTTCTAGTTAATTTTATCTGTGTTGGACGTTTCAGTGCTGCTAACAAACGTCCTCCTGATGCTTAACGACCACACTGTCTGTGTCTCTGTAGCTTATAGCATCTTTTCATCTGGCTGTGTGGGCAGCATAACATTGTGGCAGTGTAGAAACGTCCGTACCAACCCACCCCCCCCCCCCCCCCGCGCGCTTTGCGCACCAACTTGCATGTCCAGGTGCTCCTTTGAGAACTAGCACAAAATAATTGTGTGCAGCCCCGATTATATACGTTTTTTTACAGTGAAAACTGAACTTAAGTTACTTACTTACTTGTCTGTTTCTTTGAGATCAATTACATCATTTAACATTTTCAAGTCCTCTTTGCTTGTAGACCTGAAGCCCATTTGTACTTGTTTTTGATTTTTGGAGAGAGGCGTGTACTTTAATGCTTGATTATTCTTTTTATCTTTATTTTTATTTTATTTTTATTATTTCATTATTAGTATCACTATTATTAGTATTTTGTTAGGTGTTTCAGTGCAGTGGTTTCTGGTCTTGATGTAGTGTTTGAGTGGTTTGGAGAGCATCTATGTTTTGTTGATGTAAGTGTATTGTGCTGTGTCGACATGTTTAATGTATTGTTTTGTCTACTTGTATGTACTGTATTCATTGTGTTGTGCCCGAGGAACCCCTCTAAAACGAGTTGATACAACTCAAGGAGCTATCCTCTAAAGAAATAAAATTTCAATATACTTATGAAACTATTCTTCTGTTCGTCCAAAAAAGGTGCTCTGATCAGCGACTTCTAAAAATGGCTACTATGAAGTTGCCTGTTGGTCAAGTCCCAAAGAACAGGCACTGTGTACACTACACTACCTAACATCAGACTTACATAGCACTTTTCAAGATACTCGACAAGTAAAACATAAAATAAAATATAACTAAAAACTATTGACAACCTTAAGGATAGCAAAGAGTATATTTTTTATTTACCTGTATACTGCCGTGATCCTCCAATAAAGCACAAAGACAGAAAAAGTAATTAGTATCAATAAGGCTCCTATTTAACAATCTACAGAAATATGAATTGTATGTGAAGCTATTGTATCCATAGACAACCATCATTTTTATCAAATAGGGAACATGGAAGTGAGGGAACAGCCTACTGATGACCATGATGTAATGATGTCGTAGGAGTACAAATTAAGCATAAGACTTGATAAAAGACGTGCAGGTGTATTTTGTGTGTTGGCACCTTGTGCGAGGTAGGGGAGCTGCACTGTGGAGGGCTACATGGAGCAGCCAGGCGGTCCAGGTGAGCCATGATCACCACGGCCGTCTGCCGCAGGTCGATGGCCAGCTCGTTGTCCTGGGGCAGGGTCAAGTAGCGCAGGAAACTCTCGTTGGGAGTCAGAGGGGCTGTGAGGATCTGGGGGGGGGGGGGGGGGGGAGGGGGAGGCAACAACAATAGTCAGAGGGGCTGTGAGGTAGAGAGCAGCACGGGTCCAACCGGAACCGAATACCCGAGAGCCGAACCGAGAACCGAGCCAGTGTCTCTGGAGAGGATCACGTGTTTCAATCTCTCCATGGGACTAAAACAACAACTAATACAAGGGCTTTAAGAGGGCATTCCAAACCTCATTATCAAGTTATTAAAGTAGCATATGTGACCCAATTAAATTACTTAAAATTGAATTACTTTAACATAGTTCATATTTTCCAAATCAAAGAGTCATTTAGTCAAAAAAACACTGACATGGAAACGGAAAACTGTAAAGGATTTGGAAGACATTTTTAGAATGGGCTTCAGGTCTTAATGGGCAAAGTAGAGGCGAATAAAGGTTCACCTCGATCTCCTCCTCGGGGGACGGGTCCTCCTTACTGCTGTGGATGTTGTGAAAGCGCTGCAGGAGGGGCAGCAGCGGAGCGCTGGTTCCCTGGGTGGAGCGCTCGTTGTCCATCTCTCTCGTCCCGCTGTCCCACAGCCGCAGAAGGAGCAGGACAGCTGACAGGATCTGACTGGAATTAGAACACAACCAAAGAAAGTCAGTGAATACAGAGAGTCAGGTTCTCGGGACCCATTTATGGGTCATCCTTTTTTAGAGGTTGCTGACTCAGGAGTAAATATCGAGTAAATAATAGTTTCCTATATTTCCTTTTACAAAATATATAATTTCAAAAGGTTAGATTTTCTTCAGAAAAAAATCACACGTGTGAAGTAAGTGGTGCAACTCTGTGTGGGCGCCCCCGGGGGGGTCGCCGGGGGGTCCCCGGAACATCCAGACCCCCAGGAACGCGCACAGGGAGCCGGGCCTGTTCCGGCGAGCCGCCCCACGTCCGAAACGGTTGAGAAATGACAGTTACTGTGTAGGGGTCCCCAGGGGGTCCCTCTACTGTACTGTACTGTCACTGTACTGTACTGTCACACCTGAAATCATCATATATACAGTTAATGTGTGTGTGTGTGTGTGTGTGTGTGTGTGTGTGTGTGTGTGTGTGTGTGTGTGTGTGTGTGTGTGTTAGGCTGCGCAACAGTGACACCTGTTGGTGAAAACCAACCAAACGCTATTTTCGTGATCGGACACAGCCAGGGACGGACACAGCCAGCCAGCCAGTTACCCACAGACACACAGCTGCGTAAGGAAGTGGTTGCACCACTTAAAAAAACATCCAAAAGACCTTCAAAAACGTATTTAAAGATATTTAAAAGATCTGCGTACCTGAGTGTGCCTCTCTGAACGGCCAGCTCCAGCAGAATGGCCAGAGCCAGGTGCTGGTCCTGCAGGGGAATGTTGCCTTTGACACTGGCACTTCCATGCACATCACTGGACCCCACAAGAGACAAAACACGGCAAATGACACGTTAGGCTGTACAGTACCTACACAGTACACATGGATAAAAGCTAAATAGAATCTCACGAAAATGTTTGTATGACCACCAAGTCTACCCAAGTACCACCACCAAGATACCCATGTACCTGTCTAAATACTTCCTTAATGTCAACGAAGTCCACACCCACAACACCAGAGGGAGTTCAACAAAACATGTGCAACCCAGATTCGGCACAAACAAGGGACTAAATTAATTTCGCTCCTATGCCACCAAAATGTGGAACACCCTACCAACAGTCATTAAGACATGCAAATCCCTTGACACAGTTAACAGTTTTGTATTGAGTTGTACTTGAAATGTACTGTAATTCTCCAATCTGTTAATACATTCTTCAATCAAAAGTCTTAATGTGCAATTTGTGAAACGGATGTTTAGGAAACACTAGCGCTGTTTCCTAAACAATTAACACAATATGTCAAATTGTTTTGTTTTCGTATAGCTTTTGTAATATTATAGCTAATATTGTTCCTGCTGTTCTACATACCACCAACCAGGTGAAGAAATCACAGATTGGTGCTTTAACCTTTAAGACTATTAAGCTTTTTATGGAAAATGCTTCTGAACATTTAGCTATTTTTACCATCTTAAATTGTGACTTAAATGAATGACAATCTACAAGCGCAATGCGTCGCAGACAGGATCCTGTAACAGCACAGAGCACAGAACAGAGCACAGAATATTGGCCGACCTGAGGAATTTGGTTGCCCTCTCAACAACCTCGAGCCACACTGAGGACACAGTTCCTTCATCGAACAGCGTGGCCTCTGGTAGAGCACGCAGTGCATCCAGAGACTCCTGGAGAAGCTCGCTGCACAGATCTGCATCGTCGCCTGGAACGAGGAGAAATGTTAGACAAACACACTGCAAAGATAGCACATCAGCAGTGTATCAATTACTGATTATCAGGTTATATTACTGGGTGGAAACCTTGTATGTCAAAAACCGTTCCTTTTTATATTATTTTTAAATTGTTAAAATAGGCAATCTTCAAGATAACACATCTCATCCGCATCGTGGCGTGTTATGAGCTTGTAGATCTGCTCATTTCACAACTTTGGAGCGACACTCTTGTAGGATGAAGTAAGGCACTCATTTATGAAAAAACATTGATTGGTTGAAATATGAAGATACAGCGAGAGGTCTGCTTGAAAGCAACAACATAGAATGTTGAGGCTAAGAAGGCTTTTGGGAAACGGTTTTAACCAACTTAAGGAATGTTTCCTGAAGCCAGTTAGGTTAGGTAGCACTTAACACTGTGCAGTGTGCACTTAACCAGCTGCTACTAATGAAGATACTGCATAAGATCGTAAACTCAGAAGGCTTTCGGGAAATGGGTTTGCTACTACACAGTACCTTAGGAGGCTCTTACACACCTGCGTAAGCTACGCACGACCTGAAATCGCTTTGCGAAACCTGGCCAAGAACATTTCGGGCAGGATGACCTTCCTCATTGTGTGAACTGGAAATTGAAATTTACTTATGAAATTGCCAATGTTTATGCTGTGAAGCATCCGTGTTACAAAATATTGTCAATTCAAAATGCTATCCTTGCATTCCTTATTATTAATCTGTATAATCAAAAAAAGTGTCAGTTATTCATTCATTATGAATCTGTACCATCTCAAATGTAAGCTTGAAACCTTTCTTTACAGAACACCTCATGTGTCAGTGGTCGCTGGTCGCATTAGCAGTTTCAACAATGTTTGGAACAGGCTGTGTAATGACAGAAGCCTGTCCTTAATTAACCTTGCAGCACTGCAGCGAGGAAAGGAAATTAATTCATGACAAACATACTGCTAAGCGCAGTCTTGCATCCATCCCTCAAGAATACATCTTTGAATAATTAGTTGTGGTTTGGTAACTTCAGTGAATTCCAAGGTTTGATTTCTAGCAGACTTACAAACTCACAAGTCACGCTGCGCAGCATTCTGAGATTGTAGACGTTTTCGTTTTTGTTGTTCGGTACACAACATCGGCATGCAATTTTGCAACCTAGTATACAACTAAGCATACGACCCAGTGTACAGTAAATCAGGCTAAATAGCGGGTCCAACAATACTCTGGACTTGCAAGGCGAGAATAATTCTGCAAAGACTGGGGCCGGTTAGAGGGGGTGTGGGATTCGACATAATCAGCTAGAAATGTGTTCATTCAGCAGGTGATAGGTGGAAAAACTCCAGACAAGTCATAGTGAGAGTGGCTTTCTGCTACGCCCCTGTTATTTCTACAGTACATTCCAGGAATGTAGCCAGACAGGGGGGCGAAGGCCTGCGGCTCAGCTGTATGTTTGTGTGTGTGCGTGTGCGTGTGTGTGTGTGTGCTGCTCATGTTACAGGAAGCCTACAGTGGACAGCCAGGCACTTTGTTCCCACCCAGACCCCATGGACTGGCTATACACTCAGCAACACATCAGCATACTGTACAAGTGTACATATGAATCAAAGCATCTCTACTGGCTTACCAAACAGGTAAAACAACACATTTGGATCCACGTACAAAAGGCAGAAACTGGACATTCATACCCAGGCTCCATGCACTATACGGTCTGCAAATGTCACATAACCTTGACCCAACAATGATCAAATTTAGCATCTGAACTTTGTTGACCTCCTGGACATCTCAGTGAAAAGTAAGCAGTTATCTCTCTGTCAATAAATGGGAAAGTATCCTATTGCAGTGGACCGGAGACTCTGCTGTAGTCTGGTTCAACGGCTCATTCTTCAGAGCCGGGGTCCACTCTCACCCCTAAGCAATACAGGGGGTGGATTATCAAATCAAGGCCTGTAACACAACCTCAGCAGTGCATGGAGGAGACTCCGACCTTGTTGTCTCCAGGGAGGCTTTATGAATGACATGCTGACTGACACCCAGGGCTCGCTCACCCCACCCCCTCCCCAAAAAGTCACCCAGTCCCTCATCCAGCAGACACCACACGAGAAAGTGTTGCGCAAATGTGCAGCGTTGTTTACCCTGGACAGCATGTGACAGTGTTGTGACACAACTCTCTCAAAACAGATGGTGAGCCGAGTGTTAAGAAGGAGTGTCATCGGCTACGAGTGTCACAACAACCCACTGAACCAAGACTCCTGGCTGTATTCTGGAAATGTGCTCACCTGACCTCCAGGCTCTGCGCAGGAAAGCAAAGGCAAAGGACAGCGCTGCCCTGGAGCCCACTCTGGCCAGGCCTTCAACCCCTTTACTGACTGGACGAGGGCTGGAAGCACACAAGGACAACACAACCGGGATTAGGGCTGGCCATATGGACACAATCACACATCAAAAAAAAAATTGTATTGAGGTACAGTACCTCAATATCACAAATCTGACAAAGTTATAGGGATGAGTATATTGATGCTTTCTTAACATATTTACACAATGGAATGGGTTGTCTGTCACAGTAGTTGACTCCAGGTGCCACATTTTGAATGTATTAATGTTCTGCCCAGGGGTAATGAGAATTGTATGAGAATCCTAATCTCAATTCTTGTGGAGGAAAATTGATATTCACATTTGAGCAAGAATCTTCAGCACTAATAAAAAATAGTCACGGTACATGTTGCAGAGACCGGATGCTATTGTTGTGACACAGCTCTGATACGGAATTCCGTAGGGAACACTGATGCCTCTGTCTTCATGTGATATCTATCTGTGACTGATTCAGAGTTGCAGCTGTTTCTCCATCTACTGAGTGGATAATGAATAATGATGAATTGATGATGGTGTTTAACCACTTGAACTTGAGTGTCTCTATTCCGGGTCATCAAAAATAGCTGATCTATATAAATCGCCTATTTTCAATGAACACATTTGATGTAGAGGGAAATACTCGCAGGCCTAGGATAGTGCCCTGTGAGACCCCCAGTCAACCATGTACAGTATGTAGGGTTTAAAAACGGACATGTGAGTCTACATACAATACGGTAACGTTAGCTCTGGTCCATAGCGTTAGAAGGAGGTCTCCTTAACGCTATGGTACTTTTGATCCTTTCCCCTCACAGCCACGGTAGTGCAGCGGCCACAGTCTCTCGTCTTTAGTAAAAATCAGACACGTCTGAAGTAAGTGGTACTGTACTGTACTGTACTGTACTGTACTGTACTGTACTGTACTGTACTGTACTGTACTGTACTGTACTGTACTGTACTGTACTGTACTGTACAAGCCCTCCTCCCTGGCCTGTGTGTGTCTGTGTGTTAGGCTGTGCAACAGTGACACTTGGTGGTGAACAAACGCTATTTTCGTGCTTGGACAGACAAACAGACCCAGGGACACACATAGCTGTCTATCTATAGGAGTGGTTGCACCACTCAAAAAAAAAAAGAAAAATACACTTTCGCTATTCACCAAAACAAAGACGGTTTCTAACGCTATGGACCAGAGCTACTGTAACGCCACCTGTTATTGTGGTCTGGGCAGGCCATTCCAGCGGTACCCCATTTCCTCCACAGCGAAGTTAAGGCAATCTACAAGCTCACAACTTGTGGGCTTGTAAGACTGGCGATTTTCGGCACCTGACATTGGCGCGCAGCAAAGTACAAAATCAGGTTTAACGTCACCTCTTATTGTCAGCGGTGGGCAGCGGTGGGCTGGGCGGGCCCTTCCAGCGGACCTTGTAATTCTCCTCCATCATACTGTGGCTCAGGGAGATGAGGTAACGCTCCAGGATGACCAGGCGCTGCCGCAGGCGCTGCGCCGACAGCGTGCTCTTGGCCATCTGGGCCGACAGCTTCTGCTGGTCGTCAAGCAGCACCATCAGACACTCCTTCAGCTCCACCTCATCTACATGCGCGCACACACACACACACACACACACACACACACACACACACACACGACAAAGTACAATATAATAAAATGTGAATAAACAATGCAATCAAAACCGGTGAATTTGAATCCCATATCTGCGCACGCACACACGCCTACGTGCACACGCACACACACACAATTTCATGAGATCTGGCAGCTGCAGACGGATGTGATAGAGTAGCTTATGTTGTTGCTGCCCTACAAGAGTCTCAAGAATTTCATTCAGAGAGTCACGTTATGTAATGCCACAGGCCTCACAGTCCTGTGAAATTATAATGTCTGCACTCTGCAGCACAGGGATATAAAAACAACTGTGATTTATAAGACGCTTGTTAAATTCAAAAGTACCAAAAGTACCTACTGTACTGTTACGGCAGTGTTAACATCCACGCTCTTTGCGCGTGCACGCACGCACGCACGCACGATTTGGAATGGAATCACACCGAGCGCAAACGAAAGAGTACAGTCCCAAACGGCATGTCACATGTGTGCAGTCACAGTGTGGGATAGTTAGGTTGTGATTCGCCGGCTCAGGTAAGAAGTGTGTGACACTACTGTGCTTTCCTATGACACGGCGAAGACCAGCACGTCTTCACTGAACAAACACTTTATCCAACCCTTCCTTTTTCTCTCCGCTGTGTCTGACAGTCGGAGACTATGAGGCGGGGGGACGCTCCTATTACCAGCCTCACTACAGTACACACACTATTTACCCTATCCGCTACTACATGTGAAGGGCACATTAATGGGTTTAAAAACACAGTTGAAACATGAAGTGGAGGCCGTCAAATCCCGCAATTTCCTTCTTCACATTGCCGCCGCAAAGGCAAAATTCTAGTTATATATAAATGATATTTGTAAAGTGTCAACTTTGTTAAAATATGTCCTATTTGCTGACGATACAAACTTGTATTGTTGTGGCGAGAATTTGGAGAAGCTTAAGTTCTGAGTACAGTAGAAGGGGAATTGAGAATTATAAAAAGATGGTTTGACAATAACAAGTTATCATTGAATGTAGATAAAATGAAATTCATAATATTTGGTACTAGAGAAATCAACGATCAAGCCACACTTAAAGGAGCATTCAGTGATTTTGGTGATTTGGAAAAAAAACCTGGTCCGCCCCGGACCATGCACACGCACTACAGTGGGGGAAGTACAACAGACCAACAGCACGTGCACCAAGGCCCGCACCACTCGATCATGATTGGAGGAAGGCTCCTCTCATCCTGATTGGATGAAGGCTTTGCCACCCAAAGCCCAAACCGAAACTAGGGTTGTTTGACCCCAGGGGCTCACTGGGGACAGGGAGGAACTCCTTATATGGTCAGCACACTTTATAGTAGGGAGGATTATCCAAAAAATAAGAAAAAATAAGTGATATTTGAATTAAGTGAAATCACTGAATATACCTTTAAAATAAACGGTATGGAAATTGAAAATAAGTAAATGAGTAAATGAAAATAAATTATTGGGTGTAATAATAGATGATGAACTAAGCTGGAAAACCTCAGTCAGAAATCACTCTACTTGTTATATTGTTCACTCAGAGTTCCACACATCACTTACTGTGTGGAGATGGGGAAACACATACACAACAAATACAAACCGTATTTTTATATTACAGAAGAGACTGGAGCCATAAGAATAATAAATAGATCTGATACCATTACAAGCTGAGGGGTATACTGATGTTTGAAATCAAAACAGCAAGAACCAACATTAAAAAAAAGATGTCCATCACATTACATGGCAACAGAAATATGGAATAGTTGTGATAATGACCACAAAAGTTGCAATTCAATCTATAAATTCAAGATTTTGTTTTAAAATAACATAGTTGAAAAATATAAAACATTATTATAAACCTCTTATAATGCATTATCTCCACCATATGATTCTACCAAATGTCAAAGTGTTGTTGTTCGTTTCGTTATTACTTGTATTAAAGTAATAAAAAAATAAAAAAAGCTAAAAAGGGTAGGCACTATAAGCTACGGCTTCAGCCTACACCTTTTCGGTCCAAACATCTTATGTAAAGTTTGCTGCAATGCTGTAATATATCATGTACATGTTTTAAGACCGAAATAAACCATTCATTCATGCATACAGTATCACCAAAAGCATGGGAGGCATGCACAATTGTTTTAATTAAGACCTTGTACTTTAGTGTTTTTTGTGATCTTTAGACTATAATAATTGGGATGCAAAAATGAAATGGCACGGACAATTACTATAAGAATTACACGCCAAGCAGCACTGCTGCATAAAAACCTCTTGTGCTCAGAGAAAACAAACAAGGGCAAAGACAAGGGCATATGGCGTATTGATAAATAAAATAACACAAAATATATAAATGATTGGCTTTGCCTCACAAGTAGTGCAGTTGCCTTTCAGGGGCAAGTCATCAAAACTCACTTAAAGGTCATTACCGCTTGCCTCACTGCAATTATTATGCCATGATGAACAGTACCCTCTACCCACACCATCACCCTTCAACTCACAGCCAATCCAGTGTGAACCTTATCAGGCATAAGAAAGAAAAAATATTCTATATTATCATCCTTATATGATAGCGTTACAAGGGAGGACAAGACAGGCAAAAAATAGCAGATATGGAATCCACTTAAGCTTTATGTAAGCCAGACTGGCTAACCCTCTCCATGTGCCCTGAAGTTCAGTGAGCTGCACTCTGCTGCCAGCTGCCCGTAGCTCTATACATTTTCCTGCCAGGGAAAAGTGTCTTGCTATTCATTATGCATTACCCACGGCTCCATAAAGAATAACTAAAGCTCCAACACAGAGTCACTGACACATTCATAGGGGCATGTCTTCACTGTCGGGGCGGAAACCTTGTACAGTATGTCCATTGTCCAACACCGTTACTTTTTGGGAAATGGAAAGAAGAACCTGTGCTACAATGGATCCAATGTAGTTATGTAGTCATAAGCTCTTATTAATACTTTTCATTGGTTATTAAACCCACAGACAGACTTAACCAGTTTGAACTGGTGTCTCAACAAAAGTCTAATTGTTTTAAGAAATCACACCCGTGTGAAGTGAGTGGGGGGGGGGGGGTCCCCGGAAGTTCCAGACCCACAGGAACGCACCCAGGGGTTCCGGTGTGCCACCCCGCGACAGAGTTACTGTGTGGGGGTCCCTCTACTGTATCCTCTACTGTACTGTACTGTCACTGTACTGTACTGGCACACCCGAAATCATACAGTTAATATGTGCGTGTGTGTTTGTGTGTGTGTTAGGTTGCACACATGTGGTGAAAAACAACCATGCTGTTTTCATGCTCAGACCCACCCAGCCAGCCACACACTCACCTACCCAGCCACACACATAGCTCAGTAAGGGAGTGGTTGCATCACTCAAAAATATTGTCGCATCGCAACTTGTAGATCGGCTATTTTCAATACTTTCTACTGTGACACTCTCACATGACAAAGTATAAAATAGGGCATGTGTTATATGGGGAGATAAAATGTTTCTGCCTGACAGCAACACCATCATAATGCTCTTCCAAATAGAATCAGCATTGAAAGGAGATTTTGACGAACAAGGGTGCGCAGCACTTCTACTAAAGAGAGCACAGCTTTTTGACAGCCCTGTGGTGGAAGAGGGACCCCTGGTTCTGTAACAATAGATCAGTCCTGGGCTATATGGGTTGAACAGACTGCTGACGCCTGCACATTCTACACCTCCGAGCACTCAGCGGGAGAACAGGAAGTAGGCTACGATGTTTGAAACCGAAATATCAATGGCAGAGGAGCACTTGCACATAAAAGTGGTCTCAATTGTGCCCACTGCACTCACATGCAATCGTACCAGTGCAGAGCAATCGTACCAGCAGAGAGCTGTATGTGTGTGTGGGGGGGGGGTCTCAGATCTAATGGCAACATCCTGGGCTCAAATCTGGCTCATGACCTTTTTAACAGATGTCTCTCTCTTCACTCTTTCCTGCTGTGGTATCCAATAGAACAGAAACACCTAAAAAATAACCTTGAAAAGACACACACACAAAAATTTAACAATGGTCCTTTTGGTCTGCAATACAGTTTGGTTACAGTATAAAGAATTACTGAAGCAGGTACAGGACCTTTATTTCTTGTAGTTCTTTAATATAACTCACTAAACATACAATTTTGTGGTTCTTTGTGGCACTGACACACACACACACACACACACACACACACACACACACACACACACACACACACACACACACACACACACACACACACACACACACACACACACACACACACACACACACACACACACACACACACACACACACACACACGATACCCTTGTAACTCAGGCAGTTAACACGTTAACTACATAACTGCAATCCAGGTTTCGAATACTGGCACTCACTGTCCTTTCTAAATTAAGCAAAACGTGCTATAATAATAGCTTTAATAAACACACACACATCTCCTCGGAATGAGGAGTCTGCCTCTGTGACTCAACTAAAGCTGTGTCTCAATAACGAAAACAACCCAACCCCCCAGCCCACCATGCTTATCTCCTACCAGCAGACCATAGTCCCACCCAGTCCTGCCAGTAAACAAGAGCCTACATTAAAAGTCATGGACGCTACCCACTATTGGATCGCATCACAGCGGCCGGCTACCCAGATTACCGCCGGATCCTGGAGGGGTAAAAATAACCATTCTGACCTGCACACTGTGTGTAGACACTTGAGCTGGCACACACTTCACGTGCCAGTGAAAGCGGCAGAGGGGTCAAATTGACAGTCAGAATAGCTGGCTGTGGTTTTTTTTTCTTCTATTGCTAGTTTTTTTTTTCTATTGATAGTTTCAAGTGAAGATTGACAGGAAAGAGGGAGAGGGAAGGGGAGAGACATGCAGCAAAGGTTGTGATGAACGGGACACGAACACGCGACACGCTGCCAGGCCAGAGCCCATATGTGGCATGCGCCTGGACCACCAGGCCACCGGGCGCCTGGACCACCAGGCCACCGGGCGCCTGGACCACCAGGCCACCGGGCGCCTGGACCACCAGGCCACCGGGCGCCTGGACCACCCGGGCGCCTGGACCACCAGGTCACCGGGCGCCTGGGCCACCAGGCCACCGGGCGCCTGGACCACCAGGCCACCGGGCGCCCCAGCTGGCTGTGTGTTTGACCAAAAAAAAAAGAGGCCCTGTATCACATTTGGATGCAGCGGATGCAGGTGCTGCCAGCACCGTGCTGTGGTAGTCACTGCGATTTGACTCAACCGGCATTCAAATGACAAAATACATAGGACGGCTCACCCGGCTGCCGCCCCCAGTCCCACGTCTCGATGATGGAGTGATGGACGGACGTGGATGTGTCCTCTTCCTCTTTTTTCTCCTTGTCGTTGGACTCGTCCTTCTTCTGGGCGCCAAAGCAGTCAGTGCAGTCTTCTGCAGAGTCGGAAGGACATTTTAGGCATTAGATGCATACTGCACTCGGATTGCGGTCCTGTCTCTATTATCAAGTTTTCAAGGAATCGTTTTTTCAGAGTGTTGACAACCCACAGTGCCACACATAAATGGTGCTATCCATGGTGCATGCCAGACATAAATAGTGCTATCAGTGCCATCATACCTGGGTGAGCAGACTCCTCACCATTGAACGATATCTCCTCATCCTTCACCATCTCGTTCCACATCTCGCTCAGTCCCTCTGGAGAGAACGCTCGCTGCAAAAGAGCACAAACAAAATCTGCATTAATTACACTTTAACTAAACATTTTCAGTGAATAGCATTTTGTGAACATTTTGCTGCTGCAAAGTATACACAGTGCACACAGCGGACAATTGCAATCCATTACCAGACATGATGGATCCAGTGCGACTGTGTTATGACTGGTATGAATCATAGCATTGCTATACATAAAATGTTGCCATGATGATTTGAGCCATCCCAAAATCCAATTAGTAAAATACAACGTATATTTATATTTAGTTTAGACAGTCTAATTATCCTACTATAGCTATCGTGAAACTAACTCAACTGACCAAAAGATATTAAAGGGCTCTAAATTCGTCCCTGCCGTTACCCGCAAGTCAGCCGCTGCCCTAAGATTATAGTATAGGAGCTTACTCTGTCCCTAAATAGTATTTTGGTCCAGCGTCACCCGCTATCCATTATGCCGACACCGGTATTTGCGCCTAGAGGTGTGGTCATGGGCGTGTTGACAGGCTTCCCCTAAATGGCTATTTTGGTCACACACATTTGGGAAGGCGCATAGTGGAGTTTAAAAGCACCCGTAAGCCGTAATGCCATATTAGTTTGGTATAGAGCGGCGCGCGCCGCGCACCTGCAATGGAGATGTCCGCGGAGTCAGGCTGCTTATTCTCCTACGCATCTCTGATTGTAATTTTCCTATAATCAGCAGAAGCGAGTGCCTGTCAATTCCTTGTGTCCACTGTGTTTATATAATAGTCTAGTCAAAGAAGTTGTTTGACTTGTGCCATGCATTGTGCACGATTCCATTTGCTCGTTCAGTTTCATCACCCCAGCACACAGCAAATGGGGTTTAATCTGATTTCCTGAACTTTCCTTTTCACTTAATACCGTTTCGTAGAGACACAATACACGCACGATATATACCAAATGAAAGCTCAAACTTTGTGGATTACACAGCACTTTGAAATTTGAGAAAATGAAAATGAGCGAGATCTGAGCAAGTTGTGACTCAATGAAAAGTGTTTTTGGCTCTGTGCGCTGTGGGGGGAAAAAAAGAAAACGGCCTGGGGGGTGTGCAGTACAAGTGAGACTTCAAGGCAGTGAAGCATGACTCTTCCATGGGCTATGAGCATAGAAAAAAAAGTTGTTGTTTTTTTTCGTTGGGTACTAGATATCAAGGAATTATTGGCTCTTAAAGCCATTGTGGTGGCACTGACACTAGTGCTGGCCACCCCCGGTGTCCGGGGCCCGGACAAAAGAGGTGTTACACCTAATGGGGGCTCGAGCACGCACGCACGCACGGACGCACGCACGCACACACGCACACGGTCCAAAAGTTTGCAGCGTTGATTCCGATGCGGTTTATGATGATCAACATTATTCAAGTGAAATGCGTAACAGCAATATTGGGCCACTATAGCTAAGTACCAATATGTACTGTACGACACAGGGATTTACCGATGGAATAAAGGTTATATATCTTATCATCTGATCATCTATTGATACAGTCGACAGACAGACAGACAGACAGACAGACAAACAGACAGACAGACAGACAGCAGTGCTGTGAGCAGTGAGCACAGCTGTCCTGTGCTCTCATTGGCTGTAATACAGGCTCTTCTCGGGGCGCAGTCGCAACCCAGTTCAAACTGTATGATGTCCAGTCGACGACAGAGTCAAATATCAAACCTGCTAGATAAGATATTCAGAAACGATCTGGAAGGCGTCGGCGAGCGCTTTTATCGGCGCTGGATCTTCCCGCAACTCCTTTCACACACAGCGAGCAAAAACTCGGCGATCAAAGCCCGATCTTGCATCAGATCAGGCGAGCGCCGAAAATGCTCCCTGACAGCATAATCGGAGCAAATATGCAGTGTGCAGTGTGTACGAGCCATAAACAGAAGACAGGACCTTTTTTTCCACACAAGTTACAACAACTCTAATGTATATTAATGACAAAGGTCAAAAATACTGTAACTTAACGAGGGCCTACCAAATATAAACAATTAGCTCAGAAATGTTGTCCTCCTTTAATAAGTCATGTAGTAAATAAACAATAGTACCAGTAAAATCATTTCCCCACACAACATTGCTTCACACAGGAATGACACCGGTCAGAAATCCAACTTGTACTTTCCAAGGATCTTGGTTTCAAATATCAGCAACATGTGAACTCAAACATGACACTGGACATGGAACAGACACGTTGGCTGTATTGCCATGGTTGTGATGGAGACAGCTCTAATAGTAAGATAATGATACACATGTCTGTCTATGCCATTTTAAACTCTCATTTAGCCATCCCCAATTCATGTTAATACAGGTCAGGGTGAGTCCCAGCCAATCAGAACCGGGTCTAGGGAGACCAAGAATGACACAGGACAACTCAAACAACCACCAAGAAATCAAACATGACTGATTTGGCAACTTCAACCCAGTAAGTTGGGAAAGGTCAAATGTGCATTGATTCTGTCTTATCAGCATCATTTCAAAAATAGCAGATCTACAAGGTCACAACATAATGTGGTGCAGCACGTTGTGAACTACAGTAGAGCAGGTGAATAGAGCAGGTGACAGCCTCTTTTCCATATGAAGTGACTGCCAAATGGCATTAATCATTTTCACACACACACACACACACACACACACACACACACACACACACACACACACACACACACACACACACACACACACACACACACACACACACACACACACACACACACACACACACAGACTTGTTTTTGTTCTTGCACAACTGGTGAAAACAGAGAAGATGTGTGTGTGCTGAGGTTGGCTGTATTTTGGACTCCTACAGATCTTAGTCATGGTGTGTAATGCCCAATTCTTGCACCATCATGGTGTGTTTACATCTTTGTAACAGCATGGCAAGACATTCAAGCAGGGGGGGGGGGGGGGGGGGGGGTAACACCATTACTCCCTTTCACCACCATAACAACTTTGTAAGTGTAATAGCCTGTTCTAAGAAAGCCACCATGAGAATATAATGACTATAATCTAATAACAGCAACAAGCATCACTCAGAATTGCTTTGCGATAGGTCAAATGTCTAAAAACGACAAAGTACATTTCCATCATCACAGATATGAATGACTCCCACAGGGAAAGTAGCTGCTAAGCTGTCACATGATAAGCTAAAATAACACTGACCGGTTATAATAGTAAAATAGCCACAGTTAACCATTAGAACTTGACAAGTGACATGACATGTCAATGCAACTGAATGTGTAGGTAGGCTATTACTGATCATTGTGAAAACAGAAAATTAAATAATATTATAAGATCAACTGACTGACATGCTATGCCATTCTATTTTCTAAAAGCAAACACGACATGAAAGTCTTTCATATAAATCCATCCCCTGTGAAGGTCAACTTACCTGCAAGTCTATCTTCAGCCATTTGTCATGAAATCTTAGCTGAGCATCGAGGGTAAAAGATGGAGGAGGCATCTTTCCCTCTCCTCTCCTGGCTGCAAACGCAGCCTACCTGCAGGACAAAACAGTGTCACATACAATGTCTTTGCCACACAATATAGGGGTCCATTGTTGTGGGTGTCCTTTTCACAATAACCTCTATGAAAACATTATGAAGATGACATAATAATAACAGCTATCGACATGCATGGACTGGCTACCTATAGGCTACCAAATTAGCTACAGCCTTCTGACTCGCCTGTGCACATACTGTATGTAACATTGCAATTGCATTTCTATAATTTGAACAACAAAACTGATTTCTACGTTCAAGTGGAAACGTTAGTTGGTAATGTGACGTGAACTGGTGAGGTGATTAATAACATATGGGCAGAAGACCACAAAAAACAACTATCACTGTGTGCTGGGGATCGATCAACCCATGCTAATCGATTCACCGGTGAGGTTATAACGCTATTATGCACTGACATTGATGTTAGTGGCAGGAAGGACAGCACAGCATCATCAGTACAGTAGTATAGCAGCTATAAACGTTCACGTTAGCCTGCGTTGCTAACTAGCCGCGTTAGCCGCATCGCTATACAACAACCTGCTCCCATCGTTATTTTCATGCGACCATATCGGTGAAATTATGACATCACGCCCGATGACATGCAGCGTGTAGGAGCGTTCCAACAGCGCACCAACTCACGGTGTGATTATAAACATCATATAGGGCAGATATTTGACCTGTAAAGCCTTTTCTTTATGCTGCTCTCTTGTCCCTTCAGCCGCGGTGCTGCATTATAATAACCAGCCCTTCATGTTGGTTTCTTCTCTGTCTGTCTGATTGACAGAGTCGTGGGCCTGCGCAGGAGGCATGGAAACAAATGACGTATGATGACTGTTAGCTTGTCCGTTTGGGGCAGTTCATTTTAAGTTACGCACTCGCCCAACGGGGCGGGATAGTGACATGCCAGTTGGACGGTCAACGCCCGGACCGCCCGTGTTGCTGATTAGTGCGCTTCCAAACTCTGATGGCAAGCCCTAAAACGGGGGCGGGACAGCCCCCGTTTGGGTGGGGGTGTGACTTGGAAAAGGAGTGCGAGATGCTGCACTCAAGGCGCTAGGAGGCGTTCTCGGACCGAAAAGACGATCCTACAAGCTCACAGTGCGGGCTTGTAGATTATGTTTCGCGACACCTGCGGCAGATATAATGGTTAAGAATGAGGGGCCATCCAGACGAGGACGTATTTTGAGTTACCTGGGCAAGTATTTAGCCGATCTGCCCTTTTTGCCACACGGAGACGGCGTTTTGGGGGACTTAAACGGCTAATTTTGAAACCACCTTCCAGAGTGGGAAAGTTTGGAGTTTTCACTCTGTTGTGATGTTGTTGCAGCAGACACCAGCACTGATCACATCATGTACCGGTAGGCTAGTATCATGTGTATTATACATTTAAAAGATGAATGCATAGGCTACTTTGAGGCTGTAGATCACTAGTACCATCTGCTGGAGATATGAAGTAGCCGGCTACATGTAACTCCAAAGAGAAATTATAGGACAACTTTGGGTTTTTTCAGCCAAGGTTCATCATATGGTATGTCTGGCAGCCGGCCAGCCGGGGTTGTGGAGTGGGTCAGTGGGACATTTGGTATAAGTATTTTTTATTGGCCATTAATTTGGCTACCGGGCGCGGCTGCACTAATAACTTTGGGGCTTGATATTGATGACATCCATCCCTGATGATGTCATGTGATGTCACGTGATATATTAATTTATTGCGACTGCAGGTCGCATTTAATAAATTAGTATATACTTCTACCATTGTGGACTGAATAAATAGAAGAAAAAACTATTTTATCTTCAAATGGATTACTCCAAAATCGGTTAACTGTTTGTCATGTTTGTTAAACAAAAATCACACCTGTGTGAAGTGCGGGGCGCTCTAATCATCGTACATCATCATCAAGAATGGTGGTCCCTTATTGGCCAAGGGTGGCCACCGACATACCCAGCCGATTTTCTCAGACACATATGACGTAAATTCTCAATTCATTGTCAATGGCATTTAATGTATGTGTTCAGACAGAATCTATAGCTGTTTATACGGCCAGATTCCCAGAAACGCTCTCCTCCGCGCAGTTTGCAGTTTGCTGTCAAAATATGTCCTCCCTGTATTTAACTTAAACGCCCAATGCATTCTCAATGGCAATAGCACAAACTTTGGCATGCTACCAGTCCTACATACTTACACCTAGAACCCCCATTCAAACCTATTTAGGTTCATCTTACGGTGGACATGTTTGCCTGAAAAGAAATCTTTGAAATGTTTCATAGTTTTAGAAATATAGTGCTTTCAAATTTGAGAAATCTATAATGGGGCTCAATGGAAGCTATATGGCACGTCAAAAAATTACTTTGACCTAGAAACTCTATTCACACATTTTATAATTCAGCTTACTGTGGAGACGCATGCTGGAACTTTTTACTTTGAAATGATTTGTAGTTTCTGAGTTATTTAACTTAAACGCCCAATGCATTCTCAATGGCAATAGAACAAACTTTGGCATGCTACTAGTCCTACAATGTAGGACTTTGGAAAGGCCTACATACTCTCCAAGAGTTGGGAAAGAACATATCAAGAGAGTGGAGTGGTAGGCCCTTGGATTGACCAGTGGATGCAATGTACCCCACTTTGAGGTGTCACGTCTTAGGCCTAGATTTAGGGTAGGATTGAACCAGTCGCACTGTAGCCATACAAAGGCCTATAAGGGTTCCCAGATTGTAAAATGTTGTTCCTCCATCTTGGGAGAGTATGTAGGCCTTTCACTGGACCTCCTAGCCACTAAGATGACCACAGGCCCACCACTTAAAGACCACATGTTAGGGTGCCCAAATCTGAAGTTCGGTGGTCAAATTACCTGGAACTGAAGCAATTCAGTAAAGCTCAACGCTTCCTCATGGGGTCATTTTAGGGCCTAGGACCTCCAGTAAAGGGTAAAATACTCTTCTCGGTTGTGGGTCAGCCTACATGTAAAAGTGCCCAAAGTTGAAAGAAGGTTGTCAAATGAACTGAAACTGAAGCAATGGTGTAATTATGCCCACATCTGAAGTTAGGTGGTCAAATGAACTGAAACTGAAGCAATTCAGTAAAGGTCAACGCTTCCTCATGGGGTCATTTTAGGGCCTAGGACCTCCAGTAAAGGGTAAAATACTCTTCTCGGTTGTGGGAACAACATATCCAATGATGAGGACCCCAGGCCCAAAGATGTCCCCCTGGCAACTGTTTCAACTTTGGGTCAGCCTACATGTAAAAGTGCCCAAAGTTGAAAGAAGGTTGTCAAATGAACTGAAACTGAAGCAATAGTGTAATTATGCCCACATCTGAAGTTAGGTGGTCAAATGAACTGAAACTGAAGCAATTCAGTAAAGGTCAACGCTTCCTCATGGGGTCATTTTAGGGCCTAGGACCTCCAGTAAAGGGTAAAATACTCTTCTTGGTTGTGGGAACAACATATCCAACGATGAGGACCCCATGCCCAAAGATGTCCCCCTTGCAACTGTTTCAACTTTGGGTCAGCCTACATGTAAAAGTGCCTAAAGTTGAAGGGCAGAGCTTCAACTTCAGCCACCCAGTACCCAAGGTTGAAGCCCTTCAACTTTGGGCAGATCTACAAGCTCGTAGTGCGGCACCGAGTGCCACGCTACGAGCTTGTAGATCTGCTATTTTTCAGTGGGGTACATTTAATCACTGGTCCTGGGTCAATCCAAGGGCCTACCACTCCACTCTCTTGATATGTTGTTCCCCAACTCTTGGAGAGTATTTAGGCCTTTTACTGGAGGTCCCAGACCCTAAAATGACCCCAGGAGGAAGTGTTGGCCTTTACTGAATTGCTTCAGTGGTCTCTCTGACCCACCGTGGTCTCTCTGACCCACCGTGGTCTCTAACCCACCGTGGTCTCTCTGACCCACCGTGGTCTCTGACCCACCGTGGTCTCTCTGACCCACCGCGGTCTCTCTGACCCACCGCGGTCTCTCCGACCCACCGCGGTCTCTCCGACCCACCGTGGTCTCTCCGACCCACCGTGGTCTCTAACCCACCGTGGTCTCTCTGACCCACCGCGGTCTCTCTGACCCACCGCGGTCTCTCCGACCCACCGCGGTCTCTCCGACCCACCGCGGTCTCTCCGACCCACCGTCTCTCTGTAGCAAGAAACCTCTTTTCTCCATATTGTAACTTTTGCAGTTTATTTAGTTTTTTATTTCTGTAAATGATCACAGCGTCACACGAATAAAGCATCCACAAGTATAGCAGATCTGCAAGCTCAAAACCTTCTGAATGCAAAGCTTTTTAACACATGAACTTGTTAAAACAGCTGTTATATTCTTTAAAACACAAGCATGCTGTCTTCCGGTCACGGGGTTCGGGTGAGTCAGACACTGATTGGTCGAAGCACCGCAATCAATGTTGGGGGCGTGTCCTAAACTCTTAGTTTTTACCAAATACTTGAAACGAACAAAGTCGAGGGTTCTTTTTGATATTTGTGTTTTGTAAACAAATATAGAAATGTGTATCATTTTCAATTCTTAGAAGAAAAGAAAAGGAAAAAACCCTAATAAACTGAAATAAATGCTGCCTTCAACTCATCTTCAACCTGTTCACTCTGTATTAAAGTGGTCTTTGGTTGCCCCCTTGTGGCTTTAATGTGCAATTGCATTTAGTCCAGTTAATCCCAGAGTCAGCCTGGGCACACCTAACCTGACTCCGCCAGATGGGGCAGCAGAGAGGGAGTCAGGTTGGAGTCTGGGCGGTTCGATGACCATGCTGGCTTCACCCACATCTGTCCTGCCGTGGCTGTTTATGCCTCACGTCCCATGCCCCGCATGCGAAGTGCCCATAAACGACCACACTCCACGTTTATTCAATAAACCATCTAAAAGGTTCTCATGTCTGATGCTTGGTCTTTCCTAGTGAAATGGAGTTGGAACAACTGAGGTTCGGGAGGTTTGGCCAAGCAGATGACAACCTAGCTCAACCCACCTGCCACTGCCAACTCCACCCTTGCCACCCTTGCCAACCACTCACCCACCTCCAACCAGCCTGGCCACTCCTCCCTCACCTACCACCGGGGGTATTTAAACGCGAGCACGTGATCCAATCCTCGGCCGGTGGTCGTCCCAGGCCTACCACGGCTACATCCGCACCAACGCCCCGGACCTGCACAATGCCCAGCTCTCCATGGTCTCGTAATCCAAGGGTAAGATACTTTTGGGGTTTCTACACAATCGCACAGGCGCTCGCCTCGACCCCTAAGCCAAAGTATCTGGGTCCACGCCCCCCCGAACCTAATCCCACTGTCGCCCACGTCCCGTGCTCTGACCATCTAAGCCGCACACCGCACGCTCGCGTGTGGTGATGACCTTCGATGACCAAGCACCCCCGGTGTCATTCGTGCCCCACGCCATCTAAGCCACACGCTGCACGCTCGCGTGCGGCGATGACCTTAGATGTTCGTGCCGGCACCTCTAATGGCATCCTTCCCCCCGACCTGACAATCCAAGCCGCATGCTACACGTTCGCGAGTAGTGATGCCCCTGGATGGTCACGCCGGCGCCCCACATGTCATGCGTGCCCCGACCACCCAAGCCGCACACTTCACGCTTGCGTGAGGTCGTGACCTTGGATGATCAGGCCCGTTATGGCATCCCCCGCCCCTGGCCATCTAAGCCGCACGCCGCACGCTTGCGTGTGGTGATGACCTTCGATGACCATGCTGGCTTCCCCCACATCTGTCCTGCCGTGGCTGTTTATGCCTCACGTCCCATGCCCCGCATGCGACGTGCCCATAAACGACCACACTCCACGTTTATTCAATAAACCATCTAAAAGGTTCTCATGTCTGATGTTTGGTCTTTCCTAGTGAATGTTTTTTTGGGCCACCACAATGCCTTTCCAATGGGAGTCACATGGTTTGATCAAACATTTGTGTTAGATGGCTGATTGCTCCCCCCTCATCAAAAAAAAATCACACCCGTGTGAACTGAGTGGTGTAAGGTCTTATATAGAATGATCAGCTGCGTAATGAAATCACACCCGTGTGAACTGGGTGACCATAGGAACCATGCTCATTTTTTGGTACGAACAGACAGACAGACAAACAGACAGACAGACAGACAGACACGTAAACTAACAAAGCCAGTTGTAGGAGTGGTTTACACCACTCAAAAATGGGTCTCAATGTGAACACTGATGCCTGTCAGTCACAATGTGGGACAGGGTCTCAGTGTGAACACTGATGCCTGTCAGTCACAATGTGGGACAGACAGGGTCTCAATGTGAACACTGATGCCTGTCAGTCACAATGTGGGACAGACAGGGTCTCAATTTGAACACTGATGCCTGTCAGTCACAATGTGGGACAGACAGGGTCTCAATGTGAACACTGATGCCTGTCAGTCACAATGTGGGACAGACAGGGTCTCAATTTGAACACTGATGCCTGTCAGTCACAATGTGGGACAGGGTCTCAATTTGAACACTGATGCCTGTCAGTCACAATGTGGGACAGGGTCTCAATTTGAACACTGATGCCTGTCAGTCACAATGTGGGACAGACAGGTTCTCAATGTGAACACTGATGCCTGTCAGTCACAATGTGGGACAGACAGGGTCTCAATGTGAACACTGATGCCTGTCAGTCACAATGTGGGACAGACAGGGTCTCAATTTGAACACTGATGCCTGTCAGTCACAATGTGGGACAGACAGGGTCTCAATGTGAACACTGATGCCTGTCAGTCACAATGTGGGACAGGGTCTCAATGTGAACACTGATGCCTGTCAGTCACAATGTGGGACAGGGTCTCAATTTGAACACTGATGCAATGTGGGACAGGGTCTCAATGTGAACACTGATGCCTGTCAGTCACAATGTGGGACAGACAGGGTCTCAATGTGAACACTGATGCCTGTCAGTCAAAATGTGGGACAGACAGGGTCTCAATGTGAACACTGATGCCTGTCAGTCACAATGTGGGACAGGGTCTCAATTTGAACACTGATGCCTGTCAGTCACAATGTGGGACAGACAGGGTCTCAATGTGAACACTGATGCCTGTCAGTCACAATGTGGGACAGACAGGGTCTCAGTGTGAACACTGATGCCTGTCAGTCACAATGTGGGACAGACAGGGTCTCAATGTGAACACTGATGCCTGTCAGTCACAATGTGGGACAGACAGGGTCTCAATGTGAACACTGATGCCTGTCAGTCACAATGTGGGACAGGGTCTCAATGTGAACACTGATGCCTGTCAGTCACAATGTGGGACAGACAGGGTCTCAATGTGAACACTGATGCCTGACAGTCACAATTTGGGACAGACAGGGTCTCAATGTGAACACTGATGCCTGTCAGTCACAATGTGGGACAGGGTCTCAATGTGAACACTGATGCCTGTCAGTCACAATGTGGGACAGACAGGGTCTCAATCTGAACACTGATGCCTGTCAGTCACAATGTGGGACAGACAGGGTCTCAATGTGAACACTGATGCCTGTCAGTCACAATGTGGGACAGGGTCTCAATGTGAACACTGATGCCTGTCAGTCACAATGTGGGACAGGGTCTCAATTTGAACACTGATGCAATGTGGGACAGGGTCTCAATGTGAACACTGATGCCTGTCAGTCACAATGTGGGACAGACAGGGTCTCAATGTGAACACTGATGCCTGTCAGTCAAAATGTGGGACAGACAGGGTCTCAATGTGAACACTGATGCCTGTCAGTCACAATGTGGGACAGGGTCTCAATTTGAACACTGATGCCTGTCAGTCACAATGTGGGACAGACAGGGTCTCAATGTGAACACTGATGCCTGTCAGTCACAATGTGGGACAGACAGGGTCTCAGTGTGAACACTGATGCCTGTCAGTCACAATGTGGGACAGACAGGGTCTCAATGTGAACACTGATGCCTGTCAGTCACAATGTGGGACAGACAGGGTCTCAATGTGAACACTGATGCCTGTCAGTCACAATGTGGGACAGGGTCTCAATGTGAACACTGATGCCTGTCAGTCACAATGTGGGACAGACAGGGTCTCAATGTGAACACTGATGCCTGACAGTCACAATTTGGGACAGACAGGGTCTCAATGTGAACACTGATGCCTGTCAGTCACAATGTGGGACAGGGTCTCAATGTGAACACTGATGCCTGTCAGTCACAATGTGGGACAGACAGGGTCTCAATCTGAACACTGATGCCTGTCAGTCACAATGTGGGACAGACAGGGTCTCAATGTGAACACTGATGCCTGTCAGTCACAATGTGGGACAGACAGGGTCTCAATTTGAACACTGATGCCTGTCAGTCACAATGTGGGACAGGGTCTCAATTTGAACACTGATGCCTGTCAGTCACAATGTGGGACAGGGTCTCAATTTGAACACTGATGCCTGTCAGTCACAATGTGGGACAGACAGGGTCTCAATGTGAACACTGATGCCTGTCAGTCACAATGTGGGACAGACAGGGTCTCAATGTGAACACTGATGCCTGTCAGTCACAATGTGGGACAGACAGGGTCTCAATTTGAACACTGATGCCTGTCAGTCACAATGTGGGACAGACAGGGTCTCAATGTGAACACTGATGCCTGTCAGTCACAATGTGGGACAGGGTCTCAATTTGAACACTGATGCCTGTCAGTCACAATGTGGGACAGGGTCTCAATTTGAACACTGATGTCTGTCAGTCACAATGTGGGACAGGGTCTCAATTTGAACACTGATGCCTGTCAGTCACAATGTGGGACAGACAGGGTCTCAATGTGAACACTGATGACTGTCAGTCACAATGTGGGACAGGGTCTCAATTTGAACACTGATGCCTGTCAGTCACAATGTGGGACAGACAGGGTCTCAATGTGAACACTGATGCCTGACAGTCACAATGTGGGACAGACAGGGTCTCAATGTGAACACTGATGCCTGTCAGTCACAATGTGGGACAGGGTCTCAATGTGAACACTGATGCCTGTCAGTCACAATGTGGGACAGACAGGGTCTCAATGTGAACACTGATGCCTGTCAGTCACAATGTGGGACAGGGTCTCAATGTGAACACTGATGCCTGTCAGTCACAATGTGGGACAGGGTCTCAATTTGAACACTGATGCCTGTCAGTCACAATGTGGGACAGACAGGGTCTCAATGTGAACACTGATGCCTGTCAGTCACAATGTGGGACAGGGTCTCAATTTGAACACTGATGCCTGTCAGTCACAATGTGGGACAGACAGGGTCTCAATGTGAACACTGATGCCTGACAGTCACAATGTGGGACAGACAGGGTCTCAATGTGAACACTGATGCCTGTCAGTCACAATGTGGGACAGGGTCTCAATGTGAACACTGATGCCTGTCAGTCACAATGTGGGACAGACAGGGTCTCAATGTGAACACTGATGCCTGTCAGTCACAATGTGGGACAGACAGGGTCTCAATGTGAACACTGATGCCTGTCAGTCACAATGTGGGACAGACAGGGTCTCAATGCGAACACTGATGCCTGTCAGTCACAATGTGGGACAGGGTCTCAATTTGAACACTGATGCAATGTGGGACAGGGTCTCAATGTGAACACTGATGCCTGTCAGTCACAATGTGGGACAGACAGGGTCTCAATGTGAACACTGATGCCTGTCAGTCACAATGTGGGACAGACAGGGTCTCAATGTGAACACTGATGCCTGTCAGTCACAATGTGGGACAGACAGGGTCTCAATGTGAACACTGATGCCTGTCAGTCACAATGTGAACACTGTGGCACCACCTGAATTACACTGTTAATGTTTAGAAACTCCTGCCACATTACGGTACGTCAATATGCTAATCTTTACTGATACAGTATTGCATTGATTGAGTGAATACTTTATTGCGGTCAAACACATGTCCAAAGGGATATCACATGGTCTTGTTTCCATTCAGGTCCTGCGTATTCAATCGTGACATGAAAAATAACAACACAATTCAAATCATCGTAAAAAGTAATTAAAAAAAAATAAACAAGATACAGTATGTTGTACAGGTTAGGGAAAATGAAGGGAGTCATAAACACCACAGCCTGAGGTCACAGAGGTCAACTTTACAAAATATCAGTTTCCATTACAGGACAGACTGGACAAACTTTTATACTCGACGTTTAACCATCTGAACCCCAGCATTGCTATTCTGGGGACGAACATTCACCTAAAATAGTGTCAATCGATAAATGATTTTTGTCACCGAGTCATATAAATCTAAAAGTCTTTATACTAAGACCCAAGTTGGTAGAGAACTAAAACTACAAGGCATCCTTCCTTGTCTGACTGTCATACACTGTTGTGTATTATAGAGAAAGAACCCAGTCCCTGAGTTGTGTATTATAAGTGTTGTGAACCTCTGGATCTCTGAGAAGTTTGAGGAAGTCCGATGAAGAGCTCTCTCCTCTAGACATCAGCGCATCAATCAGGTCATAACAAGCATCTTCTGGTAGTGCTTTGCTCTTCAGATGTTGGTACACTCTGTCATCAACCAGCTCTCCAGAGTGTGCATGCTGCAGAATCAACTGGAAGTCTGCTTGGAGCCACCTGGCCAGTTTCACCTTGTTCTTCTTTAAGATTTGCACAGAGGGTTCCTGTCAAAGGGAGTAGCAGGCAATGTGTATGAAGTGTAACAATACCATGTGACCTTCTATCAAGGGGAGTAGCAGGCAATGTGTATGAAGTGTAACAATACAATGTGACCTTCTATCAAAGGGAGTAGCAGGCAATGTGTATGAAGTGTAACAATACCATGTGACCTTCTATCAAGGGGAGTAGCAGGCAATGTGTATGAAGTGTAACAATACCATGTGACCTATCAAAGGGAGTAGCAACTAGCAGGCAATGTGTACCAAGTGTAACAATACCATGTGACCTTCTATCAAAGGGAGTAGCAGGCAATGTGTACCAAGTGTAACAATACCATGTGACCTTCTATCAAAGGGAGTAGCAACTAGCAGGCAATGTGTACCAAGTGTAACAATACCATGTGACCTTCTATCAAAGGGAGTAGCAGGCAATGTGTACCAAGTGTAACAATACCATGTGACCTTCTATCAAAGGGAGTAGCAACTAGCAGGCAATGTGTATGAAGTGTAACAATACCATGTGACCTTCTATCAAGGGGAGTAGCAGGCAATGTGTACCAAGTGTAACAATACCATGTGACCTTCTATCAAAGGGAGTAGCAACTAGCAGGCAATGTGTACCAAGTGTAACAATACCATGTGACCTTCTATCAAAGGGAGTAGCAGGCAATGTGTACCAAGTGTAACAATACCATGTGACCTTCTATCAAAGGGAGTAGCAACTAGCAGGCAATGTGTACCAAGTGTAACAATACCATGTGACCTTCTATCAAAGGGAGTAGCAGGCAATGTGTACCAAGTGTAACAATACCATGTGACCTATCAAAGGGAGTAGCAACTAGCAGGCAATGTGTATGAAGTGTAACAATAACATGTGACCTATCAAGGGGAGTAGCAGGCAATGTGTACCAAGTGTAACAATACCATGTGACCTTCTATCAAAGGGAGTAGCAACTAGCAGGCAATGTGTATGAAGTGTAACAATACCATGTGACCTTCTATCAAGGGGAGTAGCAGGCAATGTGTATGAAGTGTAACAGCCATGTGACCTTCTATCAAAGGGAGTAGCAGGCAATGTGTATGAAGTGTAACAATACCATGTGACCTGATTTTGAGTCGCTGTATTTGCCAGAAAACCTGGAGTATTTACCTGAGTGGAAGAAGCCATGGTCTTCTCTGTGTGAGGCACAGCTGAAACGCAAAGAAGGAATTCATTGAATGAATTTGTGAATAATAGTAATAATAATAATAATAATACTAATACTCTCAGCTTGCAGGCTGGCTCATAGGGGTCGAGTGGGAGGATCTCAGCTCACAGGCTGGCTCATAGGGGTCGAGTGGGAGGATCTCAGCTCACAGGCTGGCTCATAGGGGTCGAGTGGGAGGATCTCAGCTCACAGGCTGGCTCATAGGGGTCGAGTGGGAGGATCTCAGCTCACAGGCTGGCTCATAGGGGTCGAGTGGGAGGATCTCAGCTCACAGGCTGGCTCATAGGGGTCGAGTGGGAGGATCTCAGCTCGCAGGCTGGCTCATAGGGGTCGAGTGGGAGGATCTCAGCTCACAGGCTGGCTCATAGGGGTCGAGTAGGTCCGAGATGAACGACGGAGCAAGGAATGTGAAAAGCAGTATTTTAAAGTGAATTCTAAAGGAGATGGGCAGCCAGTGGGAGTGCATGTGTTTGGTCCGACGATTCATTGATCCGAAACCTCAAACCCTAACCTAACCATAACCGCAAGCACGGGAGCAGGCGCTAGTCCGAGGTGCGGACGCATGTCGAACCAATGCCCCGTCGGACCATAGTATGCCTCCCAGCCAGTGGAGGAAGGCCAGGATAGGTGTGATGTGGTCAAACTTTCTTGCACCTGTTAAGAGGCGGGCTGCTGCGTTATGGACCAATTGTAGACGGTGAATACGACTATATACTGTATGTAATACTGAAACTCCCCGATATCTCACTAATTAAACCCAGAATAAAAAATGATTCTGGAACTGTAAGTCACATCGATCACACTTACACATTTTCCGTTTGCTCGAGCCCGGCCGAGACCAACCAAGAAGATGTTTCCAGCTTGGCTTTTTCTCAGTGACCAAGTCATCTGACGCAAGGTAAACAGATATAGGTATTATCATTCAGAAATACACTGCATAGTCACAAACAATATTAATGAAGCTGACAATCATCTCAGTAGACAGGTAGCTGTGAATACATAAAGACAATCATCTCAGTAGACAGGTGACTGTGTACATAAAGACAACATGTCAGTAGACAGGTAGCTGTGAATACATAAATACATTCATCTCAGTAGACAGGTGACTGTGTACATAAAGACAACATCTCAGTAGACAGGTAGCTGTGAATACATAAAGACAATCATCTCAGTAGACAGGTAGCTGTGAATACATAAAGACAATCATCTCAGTAGACAGGTAGCTGTGAATACATAAATACATTCATCTCAGTAGACAGGTGACTGTGTACATAAAGACAACATCTCAGTAGACAGGTAGCTGTGAATACATAAAGACAACATCTCAGTACACAGGTTGCTGTGAATACATAAAGACAACATGTCAGTAGACAGGTTGCTGTGAATACATCAAGACAACATGTCAGTAGACAGGTAGCTGTGTACATAAAGACAACATCTCAGTAGACAGGTAGCTGTGAATACATAAAGACAACATGTCAGTAGACAGGTTGCTGTGAATACATAAAGACAACATGTCAGTAGACAGGTTGCTGTGAATACATAAAGACAACATGTCAGTAGACAGGTTGCTGTGAATACATAAAGACAACATGTCAGTAGACAGGTAGCTGTGAATACATAAAGACAACATGTCAGTAGACCGGTAGCTGTGAATACATAAAGACAACATGTCAGTAGACAGGTAGCTGTGAATACATAAAGACAACATGTCAGTAGACCGGTAGCTGTGAATACATAAAGACAACATGTCAGTAGACAGGTGGCTGTGAATACATAAAGACAATCATCTCAGTAGACAGGTAGCTGTGTACATAAAGACAATCATCTCAGTAGACAGGTGGCTGTGAATACATAAAGACAATCATCTCAGTAGACAGGTAGCTGTGTACATAAAGACAACATGTCAGTAGACAGGTAGCTGTGTACATAAAGACAACATGTCAGTAGACAGGTAGCTGTGTACATAAAGACAATCATCTCAGTAGACAGGTGGCTGTGTACATAAAGACAATCATCTCAGTAGACAGGTGGCTGTGAATACATAAAGACAATCATCTCAGTAGACAGGTGGCTGTGAATACATAAAGACAATCATCTCAGTAGACAGGTAGCTGTGTACATAAAGACAACATGTCAGTAGACAGGTAGCTGTGTACATAAAGACAATAATCTCAGTAGACAGGTGGCTGTGTACATAAAGACAATCATCTCAGTAGACAGGTGGCTGTGAATACATAAAGACAATCATCTCAGTAGACAGGTAGCTGTGTACATAAAGACAACATGTCAGTAGACAGGTGACTGTGTGCATAAAGACAATTATCTCAGTAGACAGGTAGCTGTGTACATAAAGACAACATGTCAGTAGACAGGTGACTGTGTGCATAAAGACAATTATCTCAGTAGACAGGTAGCTGTGTACATAAAGACAACATGTCAGTAGACAGGTGACTGTGTGCATAAAGACAATCATCTCAGTAGACAGGTGGCTGTGTGCATAAAGACAATCATCTCAGTAGACAGGTGGCTGTGTGCATAAAGACAATCATCTCAGTAGACAGGTGACTGTGTGCATAAAGACAATCATCTCAGTAGACAGGTAGCTGTGTACATAAAGACAACATCTCAGTAGACAGGTGACTGTGTGCATAAAGACAACATCTCAGTAAACAGGTGGCTGTGTGCATAAAGAACAATCATCAGGTGACTGCTGTGCATGCGGTATAGCCGGTAGGTACCTTGTCGAATGGTTGCAGTCCATGCCGTAACATCTGAACCACTCGCCTTCAGATTCAACTTGAAGGGAGGAGTCTGCTCATAGTATGCTTCAAAGAAACCTCTGGGTTTCACGGTGAATGGCATGTACTGCACACACATTAACAATAATAACATTAATAATCATCTGGCATCATACATTCATAATAAATACAACATGTTCATACTGAAATGAAATTATTATTTTGTGTTTTACTGTCCACTATTTGATGAATTAAAAATATATTTTTGTAAAATGTCAAGTATTTGTGTTTACTGAAACCGAAACAGTTTTTCATAATCATCTAACCAATTAAATAAAGTTAAGGTACTTTTGCATTAGCAAATTTCCTAGGTAGGGCACGGGAAAAAAGGCAGAATTTGAGTTTGAAAAACAGAGTTTTTATTTTATTTAACTATGCAATATTGATGCAGTGATTTATATGTTGTGTCCTATAAGTCCAAGTGGGCGTGGCACCTGTGGTGCATGACACAAAAAATAATCTATCTAACCACCTTCACCATCTAGTATCTACACACACACCTGGGGATCGATTTCCCCACGTGGCTCACTGGTCAGATGGTAGTTCTCGTCTCCCATCAAACAGAAGGTGTTCTTGTCAATCGTAATGAAGCGTCCCTTCGTCAGCTTCTTGTTGATGTCCTGCCACACACAAGGACAACACGCGCACACACACACACACACACACACACACACACACACACACACACACACACACACACACACACACACACACACACACACACACACACACACACACACACACACACACACACACACACACACACACACACACACACACGGACAGACGGACAGAAAGATGCAGGAGATTAGGGAACGATAAAAACAAACAAACAAATAAAGCGGCATCTTCTTTTCAGACGATGACTTATTGACCATGTGTTGCATTTTTAATAAAAGCACACCCATGTCATGTGACTAGACTAGTGAAGAATCATTAACTCAGCACACCCATGTCATGTGACTAGACTAGTGAAGAATCCTTAACTCACACCCATGTCATGTGACTAGACTAGTGAATAATCATTAACTCAGCACACCCATGTCATGTGACTAGACTAGTGAAGAATCATTAACTCACACCCATGTCATGTGACTAGACTAGTGAAGAATCATTAACTCACACCCATGTCATGTGACTAGACTAGTGAAGAATCATTAACTCACACCCATGTCATGTGACTAGACTAGTGAAGAATCATTAACTCACACCCATGTCATGTGACTAGACTAGTGAAGAATCATTAACTCAGCACACCCATGTCATGTGACTAGACTAGTGAAGAATCATTAACTCACACCCATGTCATGTGACTAGACTAGTGAAGAATCATTAACTCACACCCATGTCATGTGACTTGACTAGTGAAGAATCATTAACTTACACCCATGTCATGTGACTAGACTAGTGAAGAATCATTAACTCACACCCATGTCATGTGACTAGACTAGTGAAGAATCATTAACTCACACCCATGTCATGTGACTAGACTAGTGAAGAATCATTAACTCAGCACACCCATGTCATGTGACTAGACTAGTGAAGAATCATTAACTCACACCCATGTCATGTGACTAGACTAGTGAAGAATCATTAACTCAGCACACCCATGTCATGTGACTAGACTAGTGAAGAATCATTAACTCAGCACACCCATGTCATGTGACTAGACTAGTGAATAATCATTAACTCACACCCATGTCATGTGACTAGACTAGTGAAGAATCATTAACTCACACCCATGTCATGTGACTAGACTAGTGAAGAATCATTAACTCACACCCATGTCATGTGACTAGACTAGTGAAGAATCATTAACTCAGCACACCCATGTCATGTGACTAGACTAGTGAAGAATCATTAACTCACACCCATGTCATGTGACTAGACTAGTGAAGAATCATTAACTCACACCCATGTCATGTGACTAGACTAGTGAAGAATCATTAACTCACACCCATGTCATGTGACTAGACTAGTGAAGAATCATTAACTCAGCACACCCATGTCATGTGACTAGACTAGTGAAGAATCATTAACTCAGCACACCCATGTCATGTGACTAGACTAGTGAATAATCATTAACTCACACCCATGTCATGTGACTAGACTAGTGAAGAATCATTAACTCACACCCATGTCATGTGACTAGACTAGTGAAGAATCATTAACTCACACCCATGTCATGTGACTAGACTAGTGAAGAATCATTAACTCACACCCATGTCATGTGACTAGACTAGTGAAGAATCATTAACTCAGCACACCCATGTCATGTGACTAGACTAGTGAAGAATCATTAACTCACACCCATGTCATGTGACTAGACTAGTGAAGAATCATTAACTCACACCCATGTCATGTGACTTGACTAGTGAAGAATCATTAACTCACACCCATGTCATGTGACTAGACTAGTGAAGAATCATTAACTCACACCCATGTCATGTGACTAGACTAGTGAAGAATCATTAACTCACACCCATGTCATGTGACTAGACTAGTGAAGAATCATTAACTCAGCACACCCATGTCATGTGACTAGACTAGTGAAGAATCATTAACTCACACCCATGTCATGTGACTAGACTAGTGAAGAATCATTAACTCAGCACACCCATGTCATGTGACTAGACTAGTGAAGAATCATTAACTCACACCCATGTCATGTGACTAGACTAGTGAAGAATCATTAACTCACACCCATGTCATGTGACTAGACTAGTGAAGAATCATTAACTCACACCCATGTCATGTGACTAGACTAGTGAAGAATCATTAACTCACACCCATGCCATGTGACTAGACTAGTGAAGAATCATTAACTCAGCACACCCATGTCATGTGACTAGACTAGTGAAGAATCATTAACTCACACCCATGTCATGTGACTAGACTAGTGAAGAATCATTAACTCACACCCATGTCATGTGACTAGACTAGTGAAGAATCATTAACTCACACCCATGTCATGTGACTAGACTAGTGAAGTTTTTTCTACTTTTTCTTCCTTTATTTGTTCTGTTTATCTTCTTTATTATCTGTTTGTCTTAATTGTCTTCTGTCTGTGTTTTTTATACTCTGGGCCAATTTAACTGTTTACATTCAGAAGCTCAGTTGGCACACTATCAGATTGTATTTCTGAAACTGAACAAAGAGATAGGACTAATTGCAATCAATTGAGCTATCAATAACAGCTCACTTGATCTCTTAGCTCCGCCTTCACTTTTGAAAAACTCTTCAGCCCCTATATAGGCTGCTCAGTTTCAGAGACACTCTGGGTAGCGGTCTGACTCTGCATTTGCTTGTAAACCTGCACTTTTGAGGGAATCCAAGGAATTCATGGAAAAATACATTTTGATTTTACGACTTACGGTTCAAGAGTTATATAGTGGGCTGTTATAGCGCCACCATGATGTAATTCCTTTTCAATTTATTCTCATAATTATTATTATTCCCCCCCAAGTCTTGTAAATATGGCGCTTATGGTTTCCAGGGGAAAAAATACTTGAATTGGAGCCTTGATTGGTCTTCGATCTTCCCATTATAAGTCTATTGAGAACTAATGAATAAATATCAATTAAACTATACAACATTTCTCTTAGCAATGAGCAAGCACACCGATTACCGATGAAGCCGGTCGATTTGACATATGGCTCGACTGCATGCAGCAAAAACTGTGGGAGGAGTAGCGTGCCAAAGTATCGCTCATTTACAATAACAATAGTCTGGTTGGTTGACCTGTTAGGGTATAGTCTGGTTGGTTGACCTGTTAGGACATAGTCTGGTTGGTTGACCTGTTAGGACATAGTCTGGTTGGTTGACCTGTTAGGGTATAGTCTGGTTGGTTGACCTGTTAGGACATAGTCTGGTTGGTTGACCTGTTAGGGTATAGTCTGGTTGGTTACCCTGTTAGGACATAGTCTGGTTGGTTGACCTGTTAGGACATAGTCTTGTTGGTTGACCTGTTAGGACATAGTCTGGTTGGTTGACCTGTTAGGACATAGTCTGGTTGGTTGACCTGTTAGGACATAGTCTGGTTGGTTGACCTGTTAGGACATAGTCTGGTTGGTTGACCTGTTAGGACATAGTCTGGTTGGTTGACCTGTTAGGACATAGTCTGGTTGGTTGACCTGTTAGGACATAGTCTGGTTGGTTGACCTGTTAGGACATCGTCTGGTTGGTTGACCTGTTAGGACATAGTCTGGTTGGTTGACCTGTTAGGGTATAGTCTGGTTGGTTGACCTGTTAGGGTATAGTCTGGTTGGTTGACCTGTTAGGACATAGTCTGGTTGGTTGACCTGTTAGGGTATAGTCTGGTTGGTTGACCTGTTAGGACATAGTCTGGTTGGTTGACCTGTTAGGACATAGTCTGGTTGGTTTACCTGTTAGGGTATAGTCTGGTTGGTTACCCTGTTAGGGTATAGTCTGGTTGGTTGACCTGTTAGGGTATAGTCTGGTTGGTTGACCTGTTAGGGTATAGTCTGGTTGGTTGACCTGTTAGGACATAGTCTGGTTGGTTGACCTGTTAGGACATAGTCTGGTTGGTTGACCTGTTAGGGTATAGTCTGGTTGGTTACCCTGTTAGGACAGTTGGTTGACCTGTTAGGGTATAGTCTGGTTGGTTGACCTGTTAGGACATAGTCTGGTTGGTTACCCTGTTAGGACAGTTGGTTGACCTGTTAGGGTATAGTCTGGTTACCCTGTTAGGACATAGTCTGGTTGGTTGACCTGTTAGGGTATAGTCTGGTTACCCTGTTAGGACATAGTCTGGTTGGTTGACCTGTTAGGGTATAGTCTGGTTACAACCACACTAATTACAAAGTGCAAAGACTGAATTTTTTAGATTAATATGGCAAAGGGATTTAGGATGTGAAATAAGTGAGGAGAAATGGTCAAATATAATTTCCAAAGTTTGGTGGGCCACTAGGGATATTAGAAGCAAATTTATACATTACAAAACTGTTTAGGAAGGATTTGGAAGACAAACGGTGTTGGAAGTGTAAGGGGGAAAATGGTACATTTTTACATGCTTTTTGGAAATGTCCTGTGGTTTTACCCTTCTGGAAGGAGGAGGTACTGAGGAATGTCCTGTGGTTTTACCCTTCTGGAAGGAGGAGGTACTGAGGAATGTCCTGTGGTTTTACCCTTCTGGAAGGAGGAGGTACTGAGGAATGTCCTGTGGTTTTACCCTTCTGGAAGGAGGAGGTACTGAGGAATGTCCTGTGGTTTTACCCTTCTGGAAGGAGGAGGTACTGAGGAATGTCCTGTGGTTTTACCCTTCTGGAAGGAGGAGGTACTGAGGAATGTCCTGTGGTTTTACCCTTCTGGAAGGAGGAGGTACTGAGGAATGTCCTGTGGTTTTACCCTTCTGGATGGAGGAGGTACTGAGGAATGTCCTGTGGTTTTACCCTTCTGGAAGGAGGAGGTACTGAGGAATGTCCTGTGGTTTTACCCTTCTGGATGGAGGAGGTACTGAGGAATGTCCTGTGGTTTTACCCTTCTGGATGGAGGAGGTACTGAGGAATGTCCTGTGGTTTTACCCTTCTGGAAGGAGGAGGTACTGAGGAATGTCCTGTGGTTTTACCCTTCTGGATGGAGGAGGTACTGAGGAATGTCCTGTGGTTTTACCATTCTGGATGGAGGAGGTACTGAGGAATGTCCTGTGGTTTTATCATTCTGGAAGGAGGTACTGAGGAAACTTGGAGAATGGCTGGGACTAACACTACCAGAATGCCCTTCTGTCTCTTGGGAGATGGCACGGTGTTGCCACTAGGGGTCACCAAGGTTCTGTCTCTTGGGAGATGGCACAGTGTTGCCACTAGGGGTCACCAAGGTTCTGTCTCTTGGGAGATGGCACAGTGTTGCCACTAACCCCCTTTTTGAAACTAGCTCCTCGCCACTCGCCCTACACACTTCCCCTCGGTTTGAGCATAGATATATAAATAATAGAGACGGCACCGGAATCCCCCTCCCATCCACTTGCATTGCATTGTGTCTCTATTATTTATATATCTATGCTCAAACCGAGTGGAAGTGTGTAGGGCGAGTGGCGAGGAGCTAGTTTCAAAAAGGGCCTAGGGGTCACCAAGCTTCTGTCTCTTGGGAGATGGCTTGCCACTAGGGGTCACCTAGGTTCTGTCTCTTGGGAGATGGCACAGTGTTGCCACTATGGGTCACCAAGGCACAACATGCATTAGTGACTGCATGTCTTATAGTCAGGTAAATAAATGCCAGAGGTCGACCATAGCCGCCATCATAAATGTGATGAGGTCAGCACATTGGCTATGGCCGAATTTAGCCCAAGGAGTATTTTTCGTGCAAAACAAATGCTTGGAAACCCCTAGTTTGACACGTCACATGCTACTTAAAGCATATTGAAATTTAGAAAAATATTGGCTTATAATAGGTTATCAATAGGGCAATCTTGGATTAAGGCAGATTTAGGGTATTAGCAGTGAGCAGATTAGGGTAGATTTTTTATCCTGGCTAGTAGACCTAATGTCCTGTCAGAATCACCCTGGCTAGTAGACCTAATGTCCTGTCAGAATCACCCTGGCTAGTAGACCTAATGTCTTGTCAGAATCACCCTGGCTAGTAGACCTAATGTCCTGTCAGAATCACCCTGGCTAGTAGACCTAATGTCCTGTCAGAATCACCCTGGCTAGTAGACCTAATGTCCTGTCAGAATCAGGTGAGAAACAAAATAATGCAATTTTGTCCAACCTGAGTGGATTTTTTCCTTTATTTATTTATTTATTATCACTGCAGCCAGGTTGGTACTGAGAAACTGGAAGAGCTCGTCTAAGAGCTCACAGACTGGACCCGACGTATAACTGCATCTTTTGAATACTCAATTGCAAAGAGGAACAATGTCAAAGGAAAGTTCCATTTAATATGGGACTATTTCTATGAAAGGATTGTTGCATTAACACGTATTACATTACAGATGATATAATCACTAATGTCAACAGAATGTGGAGGGGTGTAGTACTGGTGTTGTACATTAGGGGAGGTTTTTGACTGCTAGTTGTGTTTTGTGTTTTTGTCTGTTTTTTCCAGTCTTTTTCTTGTGTGTAAGTCATGTGTAGTTTGGATGCCTAATTGAAAAATCATTAAAAAAGAGTCTGAAGAGGTGGGTTTTCAGAGTACGGCAGAAGGTTGGGAGTGAGTCTGTAGTTCTGATTGTAGTTGTAATCTAATCAAACAATAAAAACCTGTTGACATTGAGTTCAATGAATATACCCAAAGCATGAATATATCCTAAACAACTAATTCTTAAAGGAGAATTCCTGCTAGAAGGCTTTCTTACCATTATTTTTTGTTGTTACGTCCCCAACAAAGAGGTCCAGGTGTTGTGCAAAAGTGCATTATTGGCTATTTCCCCTAATAGCCTATAAGCCCTCAATGGGGGTTGGGTTTTTGTGCTAATTTGCTTATTTCCATTGAAATAAGTAGTAAAGTGTGCCACTTGGGATACTATTTACATTATGTAGAGAGGATATATACAAAAGATATTTTGAGCGATGGAAATAAGCGACTTAGCACAACACCCCATAGCCCCATTCAATTCAATTCAATGCAATTCAATGCAATTCATTGAGGGCTTATATTAGGGGAAATAGCCAATAATGCACTTTTGCACAAAATAACACCTGGACCTCTTTGGTGGGGACGTAACAACTACAAATATCACCTGGACCCCTTTGGTGGGGGACGTAACAACTACAAATAAAGGTAAGAAAGCCTTCTAGCATAGAATTCTCCTTTAACTTAACACCTGCACTCTAAACTCTAAACATAAACAAATATAGTGATACATGTTCCACATGATTATCATGATATAAAAGCCATAGTTGTTCTGCTCACTTTAACATGCGAGGAGTTGCTGGCGAGGTAGATGCGGAAACAGTGAATGTCGACAGTAGGCCTACTGCACAGAACCTGGTAGAGCAGCACCTCTCCGTGGTGTCGGTCCTGCTGCGTGGCGCGGGCGATGGCGCCCACAGGGGACAGCGAGGACACTGACCACTTCACATGACTACCAGAGGACTGGACTGTCTCAATGACGGGCTGCTTTCCAGTGACGTGTAGGACACCAAACACCGCCTCTCTCTCCTGGCCTGCAGGGGGGGGTAGTGAGGAGGAGGAAGGATGGAGGGACACTTTTATGGAGACAACAAGACAAAATGCATGGAGGACAAACAAGTTGAACAGAAATATCACTAATTTGTTTTGAATTCACTGTATTGTATAATACTAGAGCGGTGTCCGGCTGTAGAGCACAGAGTCGGTAACGATGGAAGTTGGACATCCATGCCCCACCCCCATGCCCCACCTGGCTATGCAGTACCCGTTGTACCCGTGTCAGAGTACCCGTTGTACCCGTGTCAGAGTACTCGTTGTACCCGTGTCAGAGTACCCGTTGTACCCGTGTCAGAGTACCCGTTGTACCCGTGTCAGAGTACCCATTGTACCCGTGTCAGAGTACCCGTTGTACCCGTGTCAGAGTACCCGTTGTACCCGTGTCAGAGTACCCGTTGTACCACCCATCTCTCTGTGTCCCTTTAAGGCCCATATATGGAGATGTCTGTGTCCCTTTATTCCTATATTATAGGAATAATAAAGGACTCCATATATTATATGGAGTTCTGTGTCAGGCATGCCCAAATATGAAGTGTGTTGCCTAATCTCAATGTGACGTCATGGAATCTACAGGTGAGGTCCACTGGCAGAACCTGGCCAGAGTTTTTTGTGGCGCTTCTGGACAACTGTGGGTCCGACAGACTTGACACCGGGCACTGCTCAGTTGTACAGTCAATAATACATATATAATATAATATAATAATAATAATATATAACAGTAGGCTATATATAATATATTAGGGATGTCCCGATACACTTTTTTCACTTCCGATCCGATCCCGATACCTCAATTTCTGTGTTAGCCGATACCGATACCCAATACTGATACCAGTGTTTTGATCTGGTGTTGTGTTTATAGCTATCTAGCTATATATCTGGTGTTGTGTTTATAGCTATCTAGCTATATATCTGGTGTTGTGTTTATAGCCATCTAGCTCACTCATTCTTGAGATAAGGGACAAAACCTTTTTCAAATCAGATTTTTTTTTTTAAAGAAACCATTAAAATGAAATGGATGTATTTGTAGACACAGGTCTCAACTACCAATCTTGAGAAGGAACAGGTTTTTCGCATAACATTTATTTCTAAAATGGGACATTTATGCACTTTATAACTGATTTATGTCAACTCCGTCAGACACACTAAAATCCCTTTTATTTTAATTTGATAATTTCAACAATACTATAAAGTCCTCAGTTATCTTATAATGGCTTTTAGTAGTCAAGTTAAGTAATACAATTAATTTAATATTGTTTTATTCCAATATCACACTATTATGAAATATCCCATTTCTCAAATCCTTCATTTTCAACCTTTACTTTCAATATTATAACATAAAAACCATGTTAAAAACCATAAAAAGCATAATTAAGTAGTATTTCAGTTGGTGTTTCAATACATAAGCACAAAATATTTGACATCGAATCATCTATTTCTTTGGAAATTAACAAAAACATCATGTGACCAACGTCTGACGGAGTTGACGGACATCTGACGGAGTTGACAAGTTGAACTGATTTAGGTTCTAGACCACCTAGGATCTTGATTCTGGTAACTAATCCCACATTTCCAAGGATGAGGAATACAGTGGTACTATTTAGATTTGCCCTGTGACCATGGCAGCCATTTTTCAAAATGGCCGCCACCTGCTGTTACTTTACAATAACTCAAGTTCTAGCTAGATTGATTCTGGTGACTAATCATACATTTTCAAGGATGTGGGATACATTGGTACTATTTAGATTTGTCCTGTGACCATGGTAGACATTTTTCAAAATGGCCGCCAACTTTCTGTTATTTCCCAATAACTCAAGTTCTACACCACCTAGGATCTTGATTCTGGTGACTAATACTACATTGTCAAGGATGAGGAATACAGTAGTACTATTTAGATTTATCCTGTGCCAATGGCAGCCCTTTTCAAAAATGGCGGACCTGCTATTATTTTACCAATTAGTCAGGGAATAATATCAGAATGTCAAATCTGGGAATACATTTCTTACCAAGAATTGTCTTGTTTGTAAAGGTGTCTACTAACATATCCCACATTGGTTTCTATTGAACCACCCTAGGGGAATTTTTGACAGCTGCTGAAAGTTGGGTACCATCAACAACCAATATAAGACTAAATGTTCTAAATTTCATTATGCTTTAAGTAGCATGTGGCATGTCAAACGAGGGGGTTTTCGTGATTCTGAATCCATTCCAAGCATTAGTTTTGCACGAAAAACACTCCTTGGGCTAAAAACGGCCATAGCCATCATCACAGATGTGATGAGGTCAGCACATTTGGGCAAGTGGCTATGGCCAAACTAGGGGGTCTATGGCCAAACTAGGGGTCAAACTCCTTGGGCTAAATTCGGCCAAATCCACTTGCCCAAATGTGCCCAAATGTGCTGACCTAATCACATTTGTGATGACGGCTATGGCCGTTTTCAGCCCAATGAGTGTTTTTCGTGCATAGCTAATACTTGGAATGCATTCAGAATCATGAAAACCCCCTAGTTTGACATGTCACATGCTATAAGCATAATGAACATTTTGCCTTATATTGGTTGTTGATGGTACACCAACTTTCAGCTGCTGTCAAAAGTTCCCTATAGGGTGGTTGAATATAAAGCAATGTGGGATATGTTAGTAGACACCCTTCCAAACACATTGGTGAAGAAATTTCTTGGTAAGGAATTTATTACCAGATTTTATTAATATCCCCATACTAAATAACTCTACTAAACTCTACTAAATAATGTTCTAGACCACCTATAGACCCGACTTCACCAACAGAGACCCGGGTGACACCTAAACAACACGTTTGGACAGCCCCACCAATTAGTGTTACGGAAAATAGCAAGTGTCTTGGAGGCAGCCAACATCTGTCGAGGCGATGGGGTGGCCTTTGAGAAGTTTGCGCTTCAAGTACAGTCGCTGGTAGGCATGCTAACAACCCTAGGCCCAGAGGGAGACACAGAACTTAGATGCGGCTCACAAGTTGCACGACTCCTCAACAAGCTGCCACCAGAGATAAGAGTTGAATTCCGCCGCACAATGCTCTGCGGCCCAGGAGCAACCAACACCCTGTTGGAGTTCTCGGAGTGGTTGAAGCACAAGTCCTAGCCATATAGCCTGTGCAAAGGCAAACACCTTGAAGTCCTGCTTGAGGTGAACAGTGAGCAAAAGACTCTGCCTCAACGGAAAACCTGAAGATCTGCCTTCAGAACTATCAGGCAGGATGTGCAGACACTGAAGGCATCAGTGTCGTTCTCTGTGTCCCCAGCATGTCAACCAAAGCAATGTTACCAAATCAAAGGAGCCTTCACCTCAAGTCACCTGGGGCTGGGTGAGCAATCGTATCCTGTATCTAGCCTCACAACTAAATACAGACACTTGGCCAGACTGCCGCTACAACGGTTTGAAAGGGTCAAACCCCTCATCCTGATTGGGGAAGACCACCCCACCTAATCACACCAACCGAACAATTGAGGTTGGGGCCTCCAGGTGGGCCAGCAGCCATCTGCACAAGACTGGGCTGGACCCTGCAGGAAAGCAATCTCCAGCCAAGACAATGTAAGAGCCCCAGAACACAGAGCTCATGAGGACGGAGAAACCCTGGCAGGAGGCCACCAAGATACAACGCCAAAGAGACCCAGAGTGTGCCACCGCTCGCAGTAAGGAAATCAACTGCTGCAGCAACGTTGTCATGAAAGGCAAGTCTCTACCAAAAAAACCCTGAACCTAATCGGGGTGTCAAGAGACCAAAGTTTCTCCCCCACAGTTCCCTGCAGTGGCCAGTGTAGTCAAACTGTGCGTCTGTGCCTGAAAGGGACAAGTCAAAGGCCATAAAGCCCACCTCCTGTAATGTCCTGTCAGTAGCAACTCAACCTGCACCTGAAATAATCCCTGACCCCTCCCAGAGAAAGTTCATCCTTGAAAATGTAATGATTAGTCGCCAGATCCAAGATCCTTGGTGGTCTAAAACTTGAGTTATTGGTAAAATAACAGCAGGTTGGTGGCCATTTTGAAAAACAATGGCTGCCATGGTCACAGGACAAATCTAAATAGTGCCACTGTATTGCTCATCTTTTAAAATGTATGATTACATTGATTAGTCACCAGAATCAAGATCCTAGGTGGTCTATAACTTGAATTATTGGTAAAATAACAGCAGGTTGGTGGCCATTTTGAAAAACAATGGCTGGCATGGTCACAGGACCAATCTAAATAGTACCACTGTATTCCTCATCTTTTAAAATGTATGATTAGTCACCAGAATCAAGATCCTAGGTGGTCTAAAACTTGAGTTATTGTAAAATAACAGCAGGTGGCGGCCATTTTGAAAAATGGCTGCCATGGTCATAGGGAAAATCTAAATTGTACCACTGTATCCCTCATCCTTGAAAATGTAATATTAGTCACCAGAATCAAGATCCTAGGTGGTGTAGAACTTGAGTTATTGTAAAATAACATCAGGTGGCGGCCATTTTGGAAGATGGCTGCCATGGTCACCACGAGACAAATCTGTGATGGCCCTATAGCCAAAAATGTTCCTTAAGGCATGCTCTAACTGTCTGCCAAATTAGAATACTTCCCATTATTCAAAAACTATAATTTTATTGTTTTGGGAACACTTTTGTCAACTCCGTCAGATACATGTCAACTCCGTCAGACACAAAACCTGATGGAGTTGACGTCTGACGGAGTTGACAAAAGGGCATTTGTTTTCATCTTAACCCTCTGTAGTACAATTTATCCATTTAGTTTTTTCTTCAGTTGTTAGCTAAACCTAACCCTAAACTAAAATACTAAACATTATTTTGGAATTCTTAACAAAGATCATAATAATGTCCTGACGGAGTTGACATGTAAAAGCTGTGACCACATTGATATCAACATTGTTTGTTTAAAATATCAAACAATTGAATGCTTGTCAGACCAGGTGCTCCACTGTTGCAACAAATATAAACAGGACTTGGAAAAGGAGTCTTCAGGCTAAATCTGTCGACAATATTTTCTGATTAATTTAAGACTTTTAAAAAACCTGACGGAGTTGACGGAGACGTGGGACACCCATTTGATATGAGATATTTAATTTAAAATATAAATTAAAATGAACTGTGTATATTGTTTGCTATGTTTTTGACAATCTACTTTCATTTAGTATGTATATTTATGTGATTGTGACAGTATTAGACACTTTTTTGGCAGTTTGAAATTGTGACAACTTGCTGGGGACAGGCTAAATACAGGCCTTTTTGGGTACAGTGCCTGCTTTTAACTAATTTAGATGGCATATGAAAAAATATATAATGAAATGAATGGCATAAGAATACACAACTGTATTACATTTAACTTTGCAAGTGCTTTTATTTTTATTAATTTATTTATTTTTAACATAAATAAGGCTCTTATGTGTGGGACATGTTTTTTCCACTTTTGTCCCTCATCTCAAGAATGAGTGATCTATATATCTGGTGTTGTGTTTATAGCTATCTAGCTATATATCTGGTGTTGTGTTTATAGCTATCTAGCTATATATCTGGTGTTGTGTTTATAGCTATCTAGCTATATATCTCGTGTTGTGTTTATAGCTATCTAGCTATATATCTCGTGTTGTGTTTATAGCTATATCTCGTGTTGTGTTTATAGCTATCTAGCTATATATCTCGTGTTGTGTTTATAGCTATATATCTCGTGTTGTGTTTATAGCTATCTAGCTATATATCTCGTGTTGTGTTTATAGCTATATATCTCGTGTTGTGTTTATAGCTATATATCTCGTGTTGTGTTTATAGCAGACTCCTCACTCAAATGTGCACTTGCAGTTTGGGCAACTCCAAAACAAACTTCACATGACCCAGCATTTTATTTACCTGCCATAGTGTCAACCCTTTCCTTAACCCCTGTGTCGGATCGGTGGTTAGACTGCAGGCATATTCACCGATACCGATGTGACCCGATGTGACCAAATAAGGGCCGATCCGATACCGATACAGCATCGGGACATCTCTAATAGATATTATATATACTGTTATAATAATGTTCTCACCAGCCAGGCACAGGGAGTGGGGGAGGTTGTACAGTCAATAAAACATGTTCTCACCAGCCAGGCACAGGGAGTGGGGGAGCTGGATGGACTTGAGGGCAGAGTGGTCCTTGTCCACGGTCTGTATGTTGAATATGGGCCCAGCAACCATCCAGGGGTTCTGGACTAACTCGTTGAACTTGGACCAGGACAGGATGGAGTAGACCACCAGAACTCGCTCAAACGCCTCCAATATCAAGCCTGTCAACTCACACTCATATGTGCCCTGTCCTTCCAGCTGAGCCCTAAGGAAGGAACGCACGCACGCACGCAATCACGCACGCACGCACGCACGCACGCACGCACGCACGCACGCACGCGCACATGCACACGCACACGCACACGCACACGCCAAAGTGAAAATGCTCACCATAAGGAATGAGAACATAATGAAAGCAGATCAACAGATGATGTCAAAGTGAAGTCCAGACTCACTGTAAGCGTCCTCTGGACAGTTTCTCGGGGGTGAACTTCTCACTGCCGTAGCTCTACCAAGCACACACACACACACACGCACACACACACGCACCCGCACACACACAAACACACACACACACACACACACACAAACAGGAGATCATTAAGGATCACCAACAACCGTGTTTTCTTCTTTTTCAATAAAGTGTGACCACATTTTATTAAGACATGGCCACGTCTTCACTAAGTCGTTCCCTCGACTTAAAGTAAAAGTACAAGTAAAAAAGCTATTGGAGTCAAACAGCACCATGTGGGCATCAGCCCTGTAGTCAGCAGCACCATGTGGGCCATGTAGTCAACAGCACCATGTGGGCATCAGCCCTATAGTCAACAGCACCATGTGGGCATCAGCCCTATAGTCAACAGCACCATGTGGGCATCAGCCCTATAGTCAGCAGCACCCTGTGGGCATCAGCCCTGTAGTCAGCAGCACCATGTGGGCATCAGCCATGTAGTCAGCAGCACCATGTGGGCATCAGCCATGTAGTCAGCAGCACCATGTGGGCATCAGCCCTATAGTCAACAGCACCATGTGGGCATCAGCCCTGTAGTCAACAGCACCATGTGGGCATCGGCCCTGTAGTCAACAGCACCATGTGGGCATCGGCCCTGTAGTCAACAGCACCATGTGGGCATCGGCCCTGTAGTCAACAGCACCATGTGGGCATCAGCCCTATAGTCAACAGCACCATGTGGGCATCAGCCCTATAGTCAACAGCACCATGTGGGCATCGGCCCTGTAGTCAACAGCACCATGTGGGCATCAGCCCTATAGTCAACAGCACCATGTGGGCATCGGCCCTGTAGTCAACAGCACCATGTGGGCATCGGCCCTATAGTCAACAGCACCATGTGGGCATCGGCCCTGTAGTCAACAGCACCATGTGGGCAATCATGATTTTTAAAATGCAAAATTCTATGTAATGTTTGAAATGTCTGTTTTCATTTGGTCTATAAATCCGGCTTTGATCAAACTGACCTGCTGGACATGATGGCATTTTTCACAGCATGGTCTGAAGTACAGCTGATCTGGAGGGACAAAACATTATGGTTACACAATAGTTCATAAATAAAAAAATAAATACAAATAAATAAATACATGCATTCATTCATCCCTCCCTCCATCCCTCCATCCATCCATCCATCCATCCATCCATCCATCCATCCTCATCCTACCATTATCAGAATCTTCAGGTTCCTTCAGCTCTGCACAGGAAGGACATTAAAGAGAAACCATTTAGTTGTGTTAATCCTGTTGTATTATTCACACCAACACTCACAGTTAAATGGTAAATGGTGCATTTATATAGCGCCTTTATCCAAGGCGCTTTACGTAGATTGTGCATCAATTCACCCATTCACACATTGATGGTGGCGGAAACCATGCAAGGCACCAACCTGCACATCAGGAGCAATTAGGGGTTCTTGTCTTGCTCAAGGACACTTCGACACTGACTCTGGAGGAGCCCACAGGGTTCGAACTGGCAACCAGCCACTCTACCCCTGAGCCACACCCGCCCCAGTTCATCGTAGTGTTAAATGTTTTACCTTCCTCTCCACTTATCTCCATCCTCTTCATCATCTTCATCAGGTCCATGCAGTCGTCTGTAGAGAGAATACACACAGAGGACAGTTAGTGGCTCAGGGGTAGAGTGGCCACTAGGGGGCAGCGGTGGCTCAGGGGTAGAGTGTCTGGATGGTAACCGCAAGGTTGCCAGTTCGAACCCGGGCTCCCCCAGAGATAGCCCTAACCACAGTGTACCGTTGTACCCTTAAGCCCTAACTAGTGTACTGTTGTACCCTTAAGCCCTAACTAGTGTACTGTTGTACCCTTAAGCCCTAACCAGTGTACTGTTGTACCCTTAAGCCCTAACTAGTGTACTGTTGTACCCTTAAGCCCTAACTAGTGTACTGTTGTACCCTTAAGCCCTAACTAGTGTACCGTTGTACCCTTAAGCCCTAACTAGTGTACCGTTGTACCCTTAAGCCCTAACTAGTGTACCGTTGTACCCTTAAGCCCTAACTAGTGTACTGTTGTACCCTTAAGCCCTAACTAGTGTACTGTTGTACCCTTAAGCCCTAACCACACCAAAGGGTGGAGATGGTTTTAGCGTTGTCCCTGCGGTGTGATTTGTCCTGTTGCACGTTGACCCACGTTGACCCTAGTGATTCAACGTATGGGATTCAACGGCCCAAAGCACACCAAAGGGTCGAGACGGTTTTAGACTTAACTCCTTGCAACCGTTTGGACCCAAGGAGTTGCATGCTGACCCTTTGGTGTGGTCAGGGCTTTACAGTGTAAAATATGAATATGATCCATGTCTCTCACCACAATCCTCATCCTCCTCTTCCTCCTCGTCCTCCTCGTCCTCCTCTTCCTCTGATGAGCTGCTCATAGACAAATCCTAAAACATTATGAGGAGAAATCATAAAACACAACCTTTCAGCCAGATTCAGCCAGTCTAAGAAATCAAATGAACATTCAGAATGTTACTGCATCTTTTACTTAACCTATAAACACAGTTGAATTATTCCACTTATTGATTTCT